>NW_017688063.1:1570-6019 GCF_001879085.1 Nicotiana attenuata
TTCGGCTTGGATGCAACATTGATAAGACAAATCTACATAACCTTTTCATTACTAGTCTGATGAAAATACAAGTGACGACGATTTGTTTTCTAGAGAATGAAACCAAAATTCTCTTTGATTACTCTCAGATTCACAATACATGCTTATTCCCTAGTAAGCTTACATAAGGCGAATTTGAAATAGTCGCTTCATTAGACTTCAAATAACGAATGGTTAAACAAAAAAAGTAAAAGGTTAAATGCCAGAAAGGAACGAAATATTCTTTTAATAAATTAAGAACAACGTTCTAACATTGATATTCATTCGTAAGTCAAGTATATGTTTGAATCAGAGTTACATCAAAAGGGAATTGATCAAGTACAATTATAAACCCAGGTGCAAATGTATTGGCCAATAGTGGCGCCAGAACTTGAGCAAAGTTCATTCCCGTTTGTATTTCTGAAAGCATTCCATTCCCGTTCAATACAGTTCTTCTCCCTAACATGAAAGAGATAGAAGAAAGGGTAACACAGTCTTTTCATATTAATTTTAATAGACTAGTGGTTACTATTGCTAAGTAGTAAAAATGCTGGATAAAAAGTAAATACCACTTTAAAAAGTGGCTACCCCACACAATTTTTACGTATTTTGTTTAATGATTTACAATTCAATTTGTATTTATCTGGAAATATGAAATTTTAGTTCTTGCCTCAGAAACATAAAATAAAAAGAAAATAAAATTTCTTCTCAAACAATAAAAAAGTTTAGTGGCAGCTTATCTTTTTGGCGGGTCCAAGAACTTTTAGATAATTACATAAATTTGAACTCAATTATATATATTTTTTTTCGGAAACTCAATTCTTAAGCCATACAAAGTGATATCTTAGCTTCTTAGAAACACTAGAAATTTTTCTAAACAAATGAGTAGATGATTAGTTTAGTGGCCATTGAAAAGTGTACAAACACATATATCAATGATAAAAGACTACTATAAAATTAGTCCTCTAGAATCATTATTATCTTTTCTAAACTCTGTATTATCATTTCCAAACAATAGTGAATGAACAAAAAATGTGAAAATATAATTTCATTTTGAAAAATATGTAAGAATATTATAATTGGAAAACAAAGGTATTCAAAACTAATACTATGTTAATAGGCAAACAAAAAAACAACATGGACAATGATATGAAAATTTTCAACAACTCTTTATATTCATTAAATATTTTAGCATTGGAAATAAGAAAAATAATTTAGTATTTCATAAAAACTCGTTAGGAAGAGAGATGTAAAAGAACATGTGAAACTTTAGTTACCTTTAAATTTTAATTTTACTATTGGTATTGAAAGCAATTATGCTAGTAGTTCGTAATAATAAATAAATAAAAGAAAAAGAAAAAAGAAACAGGGACGAGTCAACTCAATACTACTCGGGGCTTAGGTTCAGCTCACTTCAATTCTCACCCTTTGTGGTGTCCACAATCCTCCTCATTTCTCAAGTCAGCTAAACGCAACATCTCACTTCTTCTACATAAATAAATAATATATATTTCAGGCCTGTTGTAATCAGTAAATTGGAGAAAGCCGGTTCTGGAATCGGAAGCAAATAGGGGATGGGTTCGGCGGGGAAAGCAATCTACACCGTCGGTTTCTGGATCCGAGAGACAGGCCAAGCCCTTGATCGATTGGGCTGCCGCCTCCAAGGCAACTATTACTTCCATGAACACCGTAAGTATCACCTTCATCTCCATTTTCTCCTCCATTTATTCAATAGAATGCTATACCTAATAAACTAGGGCTTAGGTATTTGATTATTTCACACATCTGTTCAAGTCGGAGAACGCACGCTTTCAATTTTATAAAATTTTTTGGTTGTGCCAGTTCCTATTAGCTGCATTTGCTGTGGTATGTTGTCTGAGCATTGATTTTATTACCTCCGCCTCGGGTATTGCAGTGAAGGTGACATTGCTATGTTTGGTGAAAAATACTGAATTTTGGTATTGTTTTTTTCAGCTGCATAAAGCTGTTAGTATTTGATTAGCTCTTATTTAAGGTGATAATTTCCTCCTGATAACTGTCGACTCTCTTTATAACTTTTTAATGAATTTGGAACAACAAATTATGTTGTTATGTTGATACATCATATACATTTGATTGGTGTTAATATTTTCCTCCATTCCGAATAGACATTCAATGCTCTCTAACTTTGAAACTGTAGTTTCCGAATTATTTTATTGGTTATCATTCCCAAGAAGATGGTTTAGTGGTTGAGACATAGGAATAAAGGATATCAACCTGGAGCTTAGGTTGGAATTCCCTCTATAACACTCAGTATGAGCCTATTGTGCAGCCTTGGTAGACACTAGACAGGATTGCCTGACACTTGTGCTTGTGGGCTGTAGTAGGCTGTCTGATGAATTAGTTGGGCTGTATGCGAAGCTACAATTTTTGTTCAAGAAAAAAGGTTCATTACAAGTATTTGCTGATCCAAGCTTATCGAGAATGATCATATAGAGTAGCTATTCTGAAGGCTACTCATTATACAAGTACTTATCATATATCTTACTATATGTCTAACATATAGTTGTTGTATGTCTAACAATAATCTGAAGAGCTAGATTTAAACTTTGGACCTAACCTAGTTCTACATAATTCAGCTTACATGTTGTGATTAGCATAACTACCTCAAGCTAACTGTGATAAACTATTAAGTGTCTATAAATATCTTCGTCAAATATGGAAGAAGCTGATCGCTTAGAATCCCAGACAAACATTGCCATTGTTGACTGTGATGATCTTATTTATGCTCATATTTGCTCACAATCAGCCAATCTCAATATCTGAGTTTTGCATTCTATTTTGCATATTTTGGCTATACTTCTAGAATTATTTCCTCTTCCAACTTTCTTTCCTCTGTTCTGTTATGATATGTTTTTCCCCTTTAGTCAAACCACATATTTTCATATTTCATGTTGATGTGCTATGTACAATATGGAGTACATCTTCTTTCTTTAAAGTTTTTGAATCTCTACCTCCTTTTGTTTTCCAGTGTCGAGGCATAGAACTTTGATGAACCTGTTTGACAAAGTACCAGTTGTTGAAAAGGATGCATTTGTGGCCCCAAGTGCCTCTATAGTTGGTGATGTTCACATTGGTCGTAGTGCTTCTATTTGGTATGGATGTGTTCTGCGAGGTATGTTCTGCTTCTACATACCATGTTAGTTTCAATGCTTAAAATATCTCTTGTAGACTTAGTGGTGCAAATATGCTGCCCTTATACTGATCGTTTTTGAAGCATCCTTTTTTCAACATTGTAAAATTTTCCTGGAGGTATTTGAGGAGGGGTGAGCAAATCATTTTTTCTTGTCTCATGAAGGCTTTGCCTTTTCTTGAATTATGTGAATGCGTAAACTTTTAGAAGACAACTACATCATGGAGTCCTCTAGATGGTTGAACCAACAGAATGTCCTATACCAAATCTTTATTTATAAAATGTTGTTTGTTGAAGGTTAATTAGCTTAGCAAAGAGAGATTGCTTATTCCCTGAAAAAAATCTTTAATGCTATCCGATAACCTTCTAAGACAAAAATCAATTTCAAGAAATAAGTATCGTATCATATTGGGACAAAAAATTCGTCTCAAGAAATCATCATTTAAGTACCAAGAAGTCATTAAGTTCTGAAAAGCTCCAGTACAGTCTCAATTTTAAAATTGGGATGCTGATTTTCATATCAATAGATAACTATTTTATATTCAAAATTTTCTTTTTCTTGTCTTGGATACTGGATTGTTGATTTATCTTTTTTAGATTCTTGGATTGAGCATTTCCATTGATCATACTCTTTTCAAGGCTAATTCTCGTAGATCCATATGTTATCGTCTTTCTGGAAAAATAATCTGCAAAATTTACACCCTCCCCCTACAAATCTACTAAGCTTGATGACTATACGTTGGGCAAATTTTGGTTTATACGCACTCATTGCGGTCTCTCTATAAAATGCTTTGGAATTGTGTGTCTTGTTTAATGCATGCTGCCAACAATGAATGAGTGAGTATGCTCACAGGTCTTACATTATTGAATAGGATTTTGTCCTTTTCAGTTTTTAACTTTCTTTTGGTTATTATGAACCTACATCTACCTCCTCATATGTTATCACTTCGTCTTTTCAGAGCACCTTAAGGAGAAGAATATATTAACCATACCAAAATTATCCAATTCCGATACCATTTGGTCCTTCAAATCATCATTTTACATATTTGAAAGATTTCACAAATTTTCATCCCAAATTCCATCCCAAGTCACGATTAAATGATGAATTCAATGATAGATTCATGTACTCTAGCCAAATCCGAGTTAGAATCACTTACCCCGATGAATTTCTTGAAAAACCTTCGAAAAATTGCAAAAATCCGAGCACTCTAGGTCAAATATCCAATAAACCCCAAAACTCCTATTTACTAGAGCACCCC
>NW_017688064.1:0-553 GCF_001879085.1 Nicotiana attenuata
TGATTACGCACAAGAGCTGACTGCATGCAAACCCATGGCGAAATGAGACGTTTTGTTCTACATAAACATTGGCTAGCAATTTAATTGAGGCGTTCGATCAATGATTCCGCTAGACCAGTTTTGAGTATGAACATGAGCAACTAGATGCTCAATTTTTATCCCAGCTGATATGCAATAATCATTAAAGGCCTGGGACGTAAATTCACCAGCATTATCAAGACGAAGTGTCTTAATTGCATAAGTTGAAAACTGTGCTCTTAATCTTATTAATTGAGCTAGTAACCTCGGTAAAAGCCAAATTGCGGGTTGATTAACAAAGCACATATCGTGACCATCTTGTAGATGCATTTATCAAAATCATATAATATCTGAATGGTCCACATGGAGGCTGTATAGGGCCCACATATAATCACCATGTATACGTTCCAAAAATGCAGGAGATTCAACTCCAACGTTAATTACTGATGGTCTAATAATCAGTTTGCCCTGAGAACATGCAACTACAAGAGAATTTCTTTAGTTTGAAGTAATCTTCTGGTTTCTTCAATGAATG
>NW_017688064.1:5275-6019 GCF_001879085.1 Nicotiana attenuata
CCTAGCTCGCTATGCCCTTGCCTCGCAAATCAACCTCCTCGCGCGTCGAATCTGGCCAAAACCACAACGAATACGTTACAATAGGCTAAGGGAATATAACCCAATCGAAAAGACTCGAAAAACATCGAAATTCACGAAGTTGACAAAACCCGAGCCCCGGTCCCACTTCTCGAAAAATCAGAAAATTAACATCACCGGATTCCTTATCTCGCCACGAGTCTATACATATCAAAATTACCCAAATCGGAGTCCATTTGACCCCTCAAATTCCACTTTGAAATATCAAATTCCCAAGCCCTAGCTTTACCCTCTTTTGATGAATTTCCACAAATTTCAATGCAAATTCTACCATTAATTCATGTATTTAGGCCAAGGAACTCACCTCCAATCACACCTAGACGAAATCCCATTCAAATTCCGTCCAAGAGCTCTCAAGGTCGATCAAAAATGGTGGAAATGGACTTATGCTCGCGGAACAAAATAAGCTTTAAAACCCTTCTAAGAACAGTGATTTTCGCATCTGCAGTTCCTTTACCGCATTTGCGGCTACCGCTTCTGCGGTTATAATTCTGCTTCTGCGGATCTTCATTAAACCAACGACCACTTCTGCGGTCCCCTGTCCGCATATGCGGACCCCGCTTCTGCGGTTACTTGTCCGCTTCTGCGGAAGCACCAAGGCCTCACCTTTACGCACCTGCGACTATTCCACCGCATCTGCGGCCTCGCAAATGCGGCTTCCCTACC
>NW_017688065.1:0-647 GCF_001879085.1 Nicotiana attenuata
AGTGAGACTTCTTAGCTGATAGCTGATATCGTGACTGCTGGGGAGGTTGTGTATGGATAGCAATTACGAACAAGTGATGATTCTGAGAGGTTGCGTTCTTGAGAAAGTATGCGTGCATAAATATACCTGACGATATTGTTAGTCTGGCGCCTGCATCCAAGAAAATCGTGAGTTTGTAAGGGGAAGGCTAGTCGTTTTCCCCTGGCTTCCGGCGTTGCGTATCATTGGGGTAGCGTTGCTAAACAGCAGCAATTCAAACAATAGTTATGCATGATTTAGTAAATATAACGTAAGTAGAAAATAGTTTTCTTTAGATGAACCAACGACTGCGACGTGGTTCAAGACATTGCAACCTTTCTTGCTCTGGAATTTTGAGGGTCCTCCTCAAAATTCTGCCCTAGTTTACTGGGCTGGCGCTTCTGACGGCTGCGCTGAACGGCTAAAAAAAATCAACTTCAGAATTTTGAGGGTCCTCCTCAAAATTCTACCCCAGTTTACAGAGGTGACATTCCTGGCGATGAATGGCTGAAAACTAACTTCGGAATTTTGAGGGTCCTCCTCTAAATTCTGCCCCAGTTCCAATAGCAGGGAGGAAAAATGTAATTTTTATTAAATTGTGACCGAACCCATAGGGCTGCCTACGTATC
>NW_017688065.1:5240-6019 GCF_001879085.1 Nicotiana attenuata
CGTGGAAGGTGATTTTATGGCTTTCCAGCACTTGTCCTACCATATTTTCCATTTCGCCTCCAGTTATGTTGCTGGGCACATAAGCTTCGCTCAGTATCTTCATTAAGGCATTCTTGTGAGCGTCAGAGCTCTGTAGAAGAGCTAGGATGAAGATCTGTGCTGGTGTTTTGTTTAATTGCTCAACGACCGAGTGCTCCTTAGCTTGTATTTTCCTCCAAAGATCATCGGGCCCAGTTTCAATAGGCCGTCCCGAGGCTTGCTTACTGGACTCAGCTAAGTGTTCTGGGGTATAAATCCTCCCTGTTCTAGTCATTCCTTGTGCAGTAATTGTTTCTCCTGTCCCGGTCTTTCCTTTCCTCCTAGCTTCGGCAGTGTAATCCCATGGTATGGCATTTGAGTGGGATGGTGTTATGTCTGACATTGCCACAGGAATAGGTACCCTTGGGGGTAACACACCAACTTTAAAGGGTGCAGGTGCTTTTGGAACTCCAAATTCAACCTCAATTGGACCGGGCGCCTTTGCAGAAGGAGGCGCTTCAAATTCGAAAGGTATAGACATGTTTACTTCATCGTCCCTGGAGGGCTGATTCTGCACAACAATTGGGCTAAGTGTAACCGTTGGTTTCTTTGGTTCATCACCTTCAGCAATCAAACCTATCGACCCTTTGGGGTCCCAATCATCTTCGATCTCGATCATGTGAATGTTCCCACCTTTTGTGGTCAGGCAGAGGGTTGTTGCGACATTAGGAGCAGGCTCCTTTGCTATGATGACCTTATGT
>NW_017688066.1:0-1750 GCF_001879085.1 Nicotiana attenuata
TATTAAAATACAATGAAAAAGAATTTGTTTACAAAAATTGAAAATGAACAAAAGATGTTGTTTATAAATAAAAAAAGGTCATGTACCTGAACTACGTAATGATCTGATTCATGCGGCGACATGATACGTAGGCAACCCACAAAAGGTTCGATCAAATATTTTTCAAATAGCTATAAAATGAGGGATCAAGATGAGGCGAGTGAAAAGAAAAGCAGATAAAAAAAAGAGAAGAAAATAAGAGCGCCAAATAGATAACAACCTTATAAGCCGGAATGAAACATGAAGCCTTCCAAAAGCATGTTAGAGATGGTGATATTTTAGGAGCATAGCATATCTACGTGTGATTCCTATCTGTAAAATGCTTAACCCTAACACGTTTGTTGCCTCTTAATCAGTAAGCTTAAGGTGGTTGGTTTGTGGTGAAACTGGCAACGCATCATTACTTCACAAGATCTAAGGGAGCGGTGGTAATGGATAACAGTGATGAAATCGAGTTGGTTAGTGACAATCCGCAGGGTCAGTCAGTTGATCAAGAGTCGGAGGAGATAAGAAAATTGAGACAACAACTGTCAGATGTATATCAAGCTTGGGTTTCCCGTCGACCTCTACCCAGGGTCCCTTAGAGGGAACTTCCACCATCCCCCAGGCTACTCAAACACCACTCCATGCAACGAGCGATCACATTCTACCACCAGGGTATGTGCCAAACTATAGCCTCCATGCTGCCCCCGGTACCCATAACATGTGACCTCCAGTCGCACCGGTCAGGAACACCCCTCTCGTCGTGTCTGGCACACCGGTACATACAATCCCGCCGCCACCGCATGTGACGAGGACAAACAATGAGACACCATCTCATGCTTATGATGGGCAATACTATTCTCCAAATATGGCTTTTGGGGTCTCGGCTCCATACAATCAGACTCCTCAGTACGAATCACCAGTGGAAAATGAAAAGCCTGCCACGACTATTGAGCCAGATGAGATGGCCAGGAAAATGAAAAGTCTTGAACAGAATATAAAGAATATACAGGGACTAGGTGGTCACCAAAGTGTTTCATTCAGTGATCTATGCATGTTCCCTCACATTCATTTGCCACGAGGGTTCAAGACCCCAAAATTCGAGAAATATGATGGACACGACGACCCTATCGCCCACTTGAAAAGGTACTGCAACCAACTGAGGGGTGCAGGAGGAAAAGAAGAGCTGTTGATGGCTTACTTTGGGGAAAGCCTTGTGGGGGTAGCTTTCGAATGGTTCATTGACCAAGATATCTCTCACTGGCATGTTTGGGATGACATAGCCCAGGCCTTCGTCAAACAATTTCAGTATAACATTGATATTGCACCTGATCGTAATTCTTTGTCCAATATGTAGAAAAAACTGACCGAAAGTTTTAGGGAGTATGCCATGAATTGGAGGGAGCAAGCGGCTAGAGTTAAGCCGCCCATGGATAACCACGAGTTGATCACTATTTTTCTGGAGGCTCAAGAGCCTGATTACTTTCAGAATATGATGTTCGCGATGGGTAGACCTTTTGCAGAAGCAATCAAAATAGGGGAGATGGTCGAAAATGGCCTCAAGACTAGTAGAATTGTAAGTCAAGCTGCTCCCAAAGCCACCACCCAAGCTGTCCAAAATGGGTCGGGAGGTTTGGCAAATAGAAAGAAAAGAGATGACGGGTCCATGATGGCTTCGGGATCTAGGGAGTTTCAAAGAGGGGCATCGCACCCTTATGTGCAAGTTCAT
>NW_017688066.1:5638-6019 GCF_001879085.1 Nicotiana attenuata
ATAGAAAAGAATTTAGTTTACTAAAAATTAGAAAATAGTAACAAAACGAATAGTTGTTTTAGTTAAATTAAAAAAAGGTAACAATGTACCTGAACTACGTAATGATCTGATTCATGCGGCGACATGATACGTAGGCAACCCACAAAAGGTTCGATCAAATATTTTTCAAATAGCTATAAAATGAGGGATCAAGATGAGGCGAGTGAAAAGAAAAGCAGATAAAAAAAAGAGAAGAAAATAAGAGCGCCAAATAGATAACAACCTTATAAGCCGGAATGAAACATGAAGCCTTCCAAAAGCATGTTAGAGATGGTGATATTTTAGGAGCATAGCATATCTACGTGTGATTCCTATCTGTAAAATGCTTAACCCTAACACGTT
>NW_017688067.1:0-745 GCF_001879085.1 Nicotiana attenuata
GCAGACCAGATGCCATTGGACTTGCTATTTGGGGACCCAGACCTAGACCCAGCAGCATCTCAGCCACAACAGGAGGAGGAGCCTAGGCACCCAAGAAAGAAGAGGAAGCTTCCTAGCACTGAGGGTGTAGTGATCGAGGTAGCACAGGTTCAGGAGGGTCCCTCCAGTGTTGCACCGGATGCTCAGCCGGTCCATGTCCCGGCCCTATCCCAGGAGCAGAGCAGCAGCAAGCCGAGAACCAGTCTGAGGTTCCCACCAGTACAGAGGACCAGGGGACCACTGAGGAGCCCATGCAGACGGATCAGGCTTAGGGAGCCTTTCTATATCCTTTGATCTTATTTTGTGCTTATTTGAGTACTTGGCATTGGGGACAATGCCAGCTCTTATTCGTGGGGGTGTGCCCTACCTTTTTGGATTATCTGGATGACTGTATATATTGGATTCTTATTTTATGTTTTGTTGCTTTGATTTTCTAGTTGGTCTGTATATAACTTCACACTCTAGCTACTTTTCTCGCACTTTTTATTCTCTTTTGGTCTGTATATAAAGTACTTTTGGTATATATTCATCCCTCATTGTATATTCTACTCTCCTATTGTACATATCCATTCGATTTTTCATTTTTCGCAATTTTTTTTTTCATTTTAGCTTAGTAGATAGGCTCGTAGCCTTTTATTTGTTTTTGGCGTTTTCATAGCCTTGGTTTCTAATGCACGGTTCTTCCAGGGTAGAGTATAGTGTGAAC
>NW_017688067.1:5202-6019 GCF_001879085.1 Nicotiana attenuata
TTTTTTAGTATATTTCCAAAAACTTCGGCACCTGATAAGCAGAAGTTTTTGTGTTGGATTTAATAGTTTTTGTCTTAAAGCTTTTTCAAGAAACTTCGGCCGAATCTGCTGAAGTTTTTTAGTATATTTCTAAAACTTCGGCACCTCAGAAGCTGAAGTTTTTGTGATGGATTCAATAGTTCTTGTCCTAAAATTTTTTCAAAAAACTTCGGCCCAATGAGCTGAAGTTTTTTAGTATATTTCCAAAAACTTCAGCACCTGATAAGCAGAAGTTTTTGTGTTGGATTTAGTAGTTTTTATCTTAAAGCTTTTTTAAGAAACTTCGGCCGAATGTCCTGAAGTTTTTTAGTATATTTCCAAAAACTTCAGCACCTGATAAGCAGAAGTTTTTGTGTTGGATTTAATAGTTTTTGTCTTAAAGCTTTTTCAAGAAACTTCGGCCGAATGTCCTGAAGTTGTTTACCATATTTCCAAAAACTTCAGCTTAAAAAGCAAAAGTCATGCTTAAGTTTTTTCAAACAAAAATTGTACTTAAAATTCATGATAAAGACACAAACATATTGTATGACACAAAAGTGAATTAAAAAATAATTAATGTATATTCACAAAATCCAAATTATGTACAACTAATCCTCTAATAAAAAAATTACACACACAGTCTCTTCAAAATCTCCATAATCATGTCCTTCTCGTTCTTCTGGAGTTTCATAGCCGCTATCTTTTTCCTACTTTCCACTTGAGCCCAAGATTGGCAGCCAATTCTCTCCTGAATGCCAACTGTTTGACTTTGATTGAAATTGTAAGACATACTCTCTCT
>NW_017688068.1:0-6018 GCF_001879085.1 Nicotiana attenuata
AGCATGGCGAGCTAGATCAATGAACCGGGTCTCATACTGTGTGACTGTCATAGAGCCCTGCTGAAGGTGCTCAAACTGCCTGCGAAGAGCATCTCGCTGAGTAACAGGGAGAAACTTCTCCAAGAACAACTCTGCAAACTGGTCCCAAGTTAGAGATGGCGACCCTGCTGGTCTGGCTAAACAATAGTCCCTCCACCAAGTCTTGGGGGATCCAGATAGAAGAAAGGTGGCGAAGTCGACCCCATTGGTCTCCACAATACCCATGGTCCGAAGAACCATATGGCAGCTATATAAGAATTCATGGGGGTCCTCTGAAGAAGCACCGCTGAATGTGGTGGTGAAGAGCTTGGTGAACCTATCCAGCCTCCGCAAAGCATCAGCGGACATAGCCGCTCCATCGCCGGTCTGAGTCACAATACCCGGCTGGACTGCCACAGCTGGCTGAACCACTGGAACCTGAGCCTGGGGAGCTACCTGCTCCGGAGTACGTGTAGCAGGAGTCTGAACTCCTCCTCTAGCCTGGGAAGTGGCTGGTGCTACTTCAAGCAAACCCGCTCGAGTGACGCTCTCCACACGGCCTACCAATCTGACCAAAGCGTCCTGAAGAACTGGGGTGGCTATAAACCCCTTTGGGACCTGAGCTGGGCCCACCGGAGCTGCTGGAGCTGGAACCTCCTCGTCATAATCAATCTGAGGCTCCACCTCTGGGGCTGCTGCTCGGGGCTGAGCTCTGCCCCTGCCTCGGCCTCTGGCACGGCCTCGGCCTCGCCCTCTACCCCTCGTAGGAGCTACTGCTGGGGGCTCGGGCTGCTGCGCGGTAGAAGAAGAAGCACGTGTTCTCGCCATCTGCGAAAGAACAGACTAGAGAGACAATCAGTATTTGAGAAACAGAATCGCACGACAAGAAAGAACAAAAGTGAGATTTTCCTAACTCTGTAGCCTCTACGGGACAAATACAGACGTCTCCGTACCGATCCCTCAGACTCTACCGAGTTTGTCCATGAGTTGTGAGACCTATGTAACCTAGTGCTCTGATACCAACTTGTCACGACCCGGATTTTCCACCCTCGGGAGTCGTGATGGCGCCTACTATTAGGGGCTAGGCAAGCCAATTATTTATTATCTCTTTTAGCAAACCTCGACATTATTAAAAACAACGAAACATTTAATAGAAAAGCGGAAGTCTTAAATATAAATAAACTGAAAGCAATGCGGAAGTTCGATACAACTATATCCAAGAACTGGAGTCACAAACTCACGAACGTCTAGAGAATGCTAAATACGATGTCTGAATAAAAACATAGTTTTGTTTGTTCCGGTACAAAGGATAACAAACTAAAGTAAAGATAGAAGAAACTCCGGGCATGCGGACGTCAGCAAGACTACCTGGGTGTCTCTGGACTGAAGTCAGCTCCCAAATCTACTATTGCTGTCCAAAAGCTGCTCCGGCACCGTGATCTGTGAAAAAAAATGCACAGAGTGTAGCATCAGCTCAACCGACCCCATAGGCTGGTAAGTGCCTGGCCAAACCCCGGCGAAGTAGTGACGAGGCTAGACCGGACTACCAAACAAACTTGTGCAGTTCAATATATATGTATGCAATATAAAGGTATACAGAAATTAACCAGTCAAGGGGGAGGGGGAGCATGCTGTAGGGGCTGTAACAGTTCAGGTATAAAATCAATAATTAAGGAATGAAACAGTACAACTACAATATCAACGAGAGTAGGAAATCAACAGTTGCACGGCACCATCCTTCGTGCTTTTACTCTCATTCTCACCCAAACAATCATATAAAGTGCACGGCATCACCCTTCGTGCTTTACCTCACAAAATGATGGCATGGAATGATCCTTCGTGCATAAACACTCATATCATGGCACGGAATGTTTCTTCATGCATTAGTATTCATATCATGGCATGGAATGTTCCTTCGTGCATTAGTAATCATATCATGGCACGGAATGTTCCTTCATGCATTAGTATTCATATCACAATCGTGCACGGCATCACCCTTCGTGCTTTATCACTCGTCCTCACCCAAACAACAATCACAAACAATGGGGCGAAGGAATAAACAAACAAAATAGGAATCCCGGCAAGGGAACAATAACAACAATTTCAATATCCCGGCAAGGGAGAAAAAGTCTACCAAACAGCAAAACATCCCGACAAGGGAATAACCAATAACTCATTAGCTTTCTTTCATTTCTTACTTCACGTCTCACTTTACCACTTGAGCCAACACTCCCAAGAATTTTATAATCTTAGATACCTTTTCAATTCGTATCACAACCAAGCCAAAACACCACGAAAATCAAATGATTATAATATTTTTCACATGTTCTATACAATGTATAGAAATCCTCAATTAACATGGAATTCATAACAAATCATGATAATCACCCTTTAAGGACTCACGGTCATGCTAGACACCAATGTATAGATACTCGTCACTATGCTTATACATCGTACTCGATCAATTAGCAAATACCAAACAAGACTCAACTCCTATTCCCTCAAGCTAGGGTTAAACCAAACACTTACCTCAGCTTCGACAACTAAATCAATCCACAACGACCGCCTTCCCACTCGAATTCGGCTCCAACTCAATCAAATCTATGAAATAACGACTTTACAACATTAATATAAGCTAAACAAATCAAACCCAATGCCTAAATATAGTTTTCTAAGCTTTCTTCCCAAAATTCCAAAATTCGACCCCGGGCCTGCTTGGTCAAAACCCGAGGTTCGAACCAATTTCATATCACCCATTCCCCCACGAGCCCGAATATACAATTTGCTTTCAAATCCGACCACAAAACGAGGTCTAAATCAAAGAAAATTGAAAAGCCCTAACTCTACCCAATTCCCCCCATTTCCACCCTTAATCTATGTGATTTAAGCTTAGGAATTCACTAATTAATGAGAGAAAATGAAGGAAATACGTGGGAAATTACTAACCCAAATGGTCTTGAAGAATGGGGGCTTCAATGGACTCCTAGAGCTTGGGGAAGAAGAGAGCTCGTGAAAACTTTGGACTAAACCCGTATGTTCTGATTCTGGAAACTTAAAAATATAACTGGGCATTTTTGTTCTATGCGTTCGCGACATGGGGGTCGCGTTCGCGAAGTAGGGGGGGCTGGGAAGCATCGCGTTCGCGATAGGGGGGGCTGGAACGCGTAGAGTAAATGCCTGGGGTCTTGGACCTGGGCCTACGCGAACGCGTGAGGAGACACGCGAACGCGTTGAAGGAAGCAGCAAAGCTTCGCGATCGCGATGGCCAGAACACGAACGCGAAGGAGGAAGGGAGCAAAGCTATGCGAACGCAGGAGGGCTAGTGCGAACGCGATGAAGAAAAATCCTTGTGTAAAAATTGCAGAAAATCTGCTAACTCCCTAAGTCCAAAACTACCCCGAACACCTCCGAAAACACCCCGAGCCCTCGAGGCTCCTAACCAAACACACACACTAACTCAACAACATTCTACGAACTTAACCCTGCGATCAAATCACCAAAATAACATCAAGAACGAGGAATCAAACCTCAAAATCATCACTTTTTCTTCAAACTTCATGAACTTTCATTTTTAGATATTTAGGTCCGAAACATGTCAAATGACGTCCGATTTCAACCAAATTTCACAGAAAGCGCTTAAACCACATATAAGACCTATACCGGGCGCCGGAACCAAAATACGGGCCCGATACTAACACGTTCTAATAAATTTTCGTCTCATATTTTTCTACGGACCCTCCGGGATCGTCCAATCACGGGTCCGGGACCGTTTATCCAAAATGTTGACCAATGTCAACTTAATTCATATTAGTACCAAAATTCATCATTTTTCACACAGAATTCATAATTAAGCTTTCCGGCTACACGCCCGGACTGCGCACGCAAATTGAAGCGACTAAAAATGAGGTTTTCAAGGCCTCGGAAGCACGGAATGAATGAGAAAACAGGTGATGACCCTTTGGGTCGTCACAAGACTCTGATCTGAATCTTGATGCTCGTTAGCTGCAACCGTTGGTTCATTCTTCAGCTTTTGGATCAAGGCGGGACATGCGAAGCTTGTGACTTCAATCAAATTTTTGAGCAGTCCGCATCCTTCTCCACTTCAGGACTTTGAGTTCACTTTTTTTTTGTTCCTTTTCTTCTTTTCTTTATTTTGGATTGAGACACATCTTTTGGTCATCTCGAATCCTGTGCCTCGAAGTCAAACCTGCTCAGACACCAACACAATCGAACGAACGAAATTTTTCTGCTCCAGTTTTTACTAGGAAAATTTTGTGAGTTATTTGCAACACAAATCTAAGCTATTTCTTTATTGAAAGCAATAAAAGTCGGGATTGCGTGTCCTTGGGAATAGGGAGTGAAGCCCTAAATTGGGAAGATTGCCAGGTTATGCTGGAAAGATGACCGGGTTATGCCGGAAAAGAAAAAGGGTCCTCGGGTTATGCCGGGGAAGTCATCGGGTTATGCTGGAAGAAAAGAAAAGGTCCTCGGGTTATGCCGGGAGAAAAGGAAAAAGGTCCTCGAGTTATGCCAATGGGTAATTTCTTGATCCGTATACCACTCAGAAGCAATTCCGGTGAGGCTTTCCCCAAAATAGGACATTAGCAGCTCCTCTTTTCCACCAACACCCCTCAACTGGTTACAATATCGTTTCAGATGAGCGACCGGGTCTCCATGCCCGTCGTACTTCACATTTTGGCATCTTGAAGCCAAGTAGCAAGTGGACATGGGGAAACATACAGAGGTCAGAGTATGAGACACTCTTTTGGCCACTCAGACCTTGCATGTTTTTTAGGCTTTGTTCCAGGCTCTTCATCTTCCGAGCAATTTCCTCTTTCTCAGGATTTTTAACAACCGTTTCTTACTCCACCGAGAGATCATATCGCGGATGTTGAGTGAAAGAGTACAGTGTCACATATGTTATTTCTGGGTTGAAGCTGTGGACCCTTAAAGATGAACATTGGAGGCGGTGCCCTTAAAGCCGGTGTCTGGGGGCGAACCACAGAAGGCATGCCAGGATCATTGGAGGGCAGAGGGTGCCCGCATGGGATGACCGGGTTGGGAACAGGGGCATTGGTAACCTCACCTGTCTTGGGAATCAATTCAGGGAACCCAGGGATTGCACTTGGCGGTTCCCTACCATTAGACCAGGCGTCCTACATTTCCCATATGCGGAGACGCAACATCTTACTCTCTTCAACAACTGCTGATTCTAGCTGCAGAATTGCCGATGCTGGGCTATCCTCAGGACCGATGATTGGTAGATTGCTTGCGGAGGCCATCTGTGCCTTTTGATTTTGTGAAGGAAGGGAGGCCAGACTACCAACAAAACCAACCACCAAAACCTGGCTATTTGCACACCCAACAACCTTGTTTGTACTAAAACATTTAACATATAGGAAATCGCACGTTGGGATGCAATGCACCTAACAGTTAAACGCTTCTACCATGTGTTTGAGCGGTTGTATGTTTCATCCCGGCCTTAACTAACTCTTTCAGTATGGACCTCTTTTCTTCATCTTTGTTTCTCTCTAATCACTCTTGATTTTTGTTTTGTTTTTGCCGCTCTTTTATTTTTTGGCACTCTCTTTTTCTCTTTTTGTTTGTCACTCTTTTATTTCTTGTCGCTCTTTTTTCTTCTTCTTTTTTCACTATTTCACTTTTTCTCTTTTTCACTCAATTTTTCTTTCTCTTTTTTTGTAAGTTTATTTTTTCACTCAATTTATTTTATACCTATGATCGAATCCGATGGGGATTGCCAACGTATCATGACCCTGCACGAATCAGATCTTGCGTAGTTCGGGAAGATTGAGAATGGAGCAAATAGACTAACTTTCTCTTTTTTTTTCTTTTTTTTTTGGTAATTTTTTGTAAAGTAAATGCTTTAAAAGAAGTAAAGAAAATATTTTTTAGATTTTTTTTTGTATTTTGTATTTTGATTTTTCTTTTATTTTGTAAAGTAAAGACTTCTAAAAAATTCCTTTTCTTTTAGTATTTGGA
>NW_017688069.1:0-754 GCF_001879085.1 Nicotiana attenuata
GCTCAAAACCCAGTAGCTCGTAGTGTCAGGGTCCGGATATGTGTTGGGAATGTGTAAAACTCTTCGCGGTGAGCTTGCTCGCCGCGGCTCGGACCCATTATACTGATCTAAGTGTTTAAAAATCAAAGAACCAAGTTTTTCCAGAAAAGTGCTATTTTGCGATCTAGGATGCGGTCGCAAATCGATTATGCGGACAGCATTTCCACCGCATAATGAGTCAGTGGTTTGGTTAACATTAAGGTCAAAATGCGGTCCATTATGCGATCGCATAACTGATATGCGGACCGCATTTTCACCGCAAAGTGAGTCAGCATGTCAGTCAAATTTGAGGTCAAAAATGCGGTGCATTATGCGACCGCAAACCGTGTATGCGTACCGTGGTAACGAGTGTTGTCCAGTGGTGCTTTGTATTTTAACAGATGTAGAATGCAAATGTGTGGATATGGTTATCAGATCTGGTATAATCACGAATGTTTTCCTTGGTTTGTTTAGTTTGTGTAGTTTGTACTTGGCATGTTTTGAAGATTGGAATGACGAAGGCATTTTGTTCTGCTATCTAAACACTTTGTCCTTTGTTACCCCTTTGAGCCTTATTTCCTTCATACCCCTCTTTGGAATCAGTGACAAAATTCGGAAACGCGAGAGCAAAGATAAGTGAAAGGAAAGAATGAAAAAAAAGAAGAAAAAAAGAAAGAAAAAGAAGAAAAAGCAACAAAAAGGAAAAAAAAAAAAGGAAAAGGAAAGAAGAGAAAAA
>NW_017688069.1:5362-6018 GCF_001879085.1 Nicotiana attenuata
CGGATATTGTCTTGTGACCCAAACCCTTCTATCCTTTTATTTTGTCTAGTTCCTTTAGTCGTAGTATCTCACTTAGTGTTATCTAGGTTTGTTCTAGGGTGGTACCCCAGTTTATTTTGCTTGTTTTGTTGTTCAAACCCTTTTCACCGTCTGTCTAATGCAATTCTCTATTTTCTGCTATTTCTAGTCATTTTTGTTTAGTTCTCTTCTCCTTTTATAGTTCTTTTTATGCTGGTTCTAGTGACATGGCATGCACGCATAATTCTCAACGTGATCTTTAAAAGTCAGTTTAGTCAGGAAGCAACGAAATAATTTTGAAGATGATAGGGGCACTTGAGGGAAATAAGAACCAATTTGGACATTTTGAGATCATTTGAAGCCCGAACCATGTGAAACTGGGGAAGATAGAATATAAAGAAACACTATTGAAACGCATCCTGCCGTATCAGGTTGAAGCTAAAGGCAGGTTTGTTCCAAATTGGCAGGGGCGTTTGTGGTAACGAGTGTTGTCCAGTGGTGCTTTGTATTTAACAGATGTAGAATGCAAATGTGTGGATATGGTTATCAGATCGTGGTATAATCACGTAATCGTTTTCCGTTGGGTTTGTTTAGTTGTGTTAGTTTGTACTTGGCTATTGGTTTTAGAAGTAGTTGGA
>NW_017688070.1:0-620 GCF_001879085.1 Nicotiana attenuata
ATGCGAACCCAGTTCGCAATTCCCATATCTGCAGCCCAACCATTTTCATACTTAGTCGAATTTTAGGCCATTTTTCACCTCACTTTCAAAACACAACTCCTTAGGCGATTTTTCAAGAACAAGTTTCATTCCAACCCATTTGTAAGTCAATTTTTACTCAGTTTTTCATTCATTAATATCATTTAACATGTTTTGTTCTTAAAATCAAAGATTTTCATGGGTGAAATTGGGGGTTTTGGGTAGAACTTAGGTTTTTCAAAAATTGGGGATTTGGACCTCAATTTGAGGTCCGATTTCAAAACAAATTACATATTTGAGTTCGTGAGGGAATGGGTAACCGGGTTTTGGTTCGAACTTCGGATTTTGACTACGTGGGCCTGGGGGCGATTTTGGAATTTTTGGGAAAAACCTTGGAAAATTCATTTTTATGCATTCAAATTGATTCATTTAGTGTTTATTAAAGTAATTAAGTGACTTGTGACTAGATTCGAGCGGATTGGAGGTGGAATCACGGGGTAAAGCTATAGTTGAGGCTTGAGTTGAGTTCAAAGCATCGAGGTAAGTGTTTGGTTTAACCCTAGCTTGAGGGATTAGGAGTTGAGTCATAATTGCTACTTGTT
>NW_017688070.1:5325-6018 GCF_001879085.1 Nicotiana attenuata
TAGGTGTCGAGTTGCATTTTGAACCTTGAAATCTAAGAAATTGCTGCTGGTATGAACATGCCTGCACGCTTCGCAATGGTCGCAAATGCGAATTCGCAAATGCGAAGGCTGGTCGCAAATGCGAACCCAGCCCAGCCTGCCTTGGCTCGCAAATGCGAGGTCCTCCTTCGCAATTGCGAAGTGTGCCCAGATGGCTGGAGGTCGCAAATGCGACTAATTGTTCGCAATTGCGAACAAGCCCAGATTTTCTAAAGTTCGCAAATGCGAATTTCCTTCGCATTTCCCAAGCCTGCAGGGTTCGCAAATGCGAACCCAGTTCGCAATTCCCATATCTGCAGCCCAACCATTTTCATACTTAGTCGAATTTTAGGCCATTTTTCACCTCACTTTCAAAACACAACTCCTTAGGCGATTTTTCAAGAACAAGTTTCATTCCAACCCATTTGTAAGTCAATTTTTACTCAGTTTTTCATTCATTAATATCATTTAACATGTTTTGTTCTTAAAATCAAAGATTTTCATGGGTGAAATTGGGGGTTTTGGGTAGAACCTAGGTTTTTCAAAAATTGGGGATTTGGACCTCAATTTGAGGTCCGATTTCAAAATAAATTACATATTTGAGTTCGTGGGGGAATGGGTAACCGGGTTTTGGTTCGAACCTCGGGTTTTGACCACGTGGGCCCGAGGGCGATT
>NW_017688071.1:0-712 GCF_001879085.1 Nicotiana attenuata
CTTTGCTCGGAAGCACGAAGAGTTTGACGGGCAAAGATAAGTGAGCGGATACGAGCGATTTTTGCCCGTTTGAATACTCCGTGTGAAGCATTTTGAAAGAGTTGACCCCACCCTACTTCTGAGGTTGCCTACATATCCTTGGCTAAAAAGGAATCAGGTCAGTGTAGTTCGGGAATGTCTGGTAGCTGGGACTACCATAAAGCTGTGAGTTCACTGTTGCTGCTGCTGCTGCTACTGCTTGCTGATCTCCCTTATTACACTATGTCAACAATAAAAGGGAAGCTAGCCTAAGCTATGACCTACGAATTACAAAAATCCTATCTATATCTTCAAACTCGCCCTTGCATTTCTTGTTGCCTTGTTGTCTTGTGTCCTCTCGGTGAAATCCATTGTTGCCGTTTGAATTGTAAACTGATATGTTTTTCCTTTCCTTCAGATTGCTGAACTTGAATGTATTCCTCTGTTATACGGGCAGGCTCCCGACTTCAAAGCTTGAAACTATATGCCTCTGTTATACGAGCGGGCTCCCGACTTCAAAACTTGAAAATACATGCCTCTGTTATACGGGCGGACTCCTGACTGCTGAAACTTGAAATGTATGCCTCTGTTCTCCAGGCAGGCTCCTGACTTCAACAAAATAGACAAAAACAAAGAAAATCTCTTGCCCCAGTTTGGTGACTGGGCATCATATTACCAGATATTAATAAGAATT
>NW_017688071.1:5322-6018 GCF_001879085.1 Nicotiana attenuata
CCTAAAACTAATTAAACACATATGAATGATTATCACAAACAATTTAAAGAACACATTAGATCAAGATCAAAATTAAAACGCAACTTTAAACAATATTTTTTTTTGATTTTCCATTTTATGTAAACATTACTTTCTTAATTAATCCTAAGATGTAGATTAAAACCCTAAGTGCACAGGTCGAATACATTATTTTTTTGTATTTTTATGAATTAAAATGTCACAAAAATTTACGCAATTGCAAATAATGAAAGGAAATCATTTTGTTTGAATCTCTGGGAGTAATTCGTATAGGGCAAAAATTACGTGCTCACAGCTGCCCCTCTTTGCTCGGAAGCACGAAGAGTTTGCGGGCAAAGATAAGTGAGCGGATACGAGCGATTTTTGCCCGTTTGAATACTCCGTGTGAAGCATTTTGAAAGAGTTGACCCCACCCTACTTCTGAGGTTGCCTACATATCCTTGGCTAAAAAGGAATCAGGTCAGTGTAGTTCGGGAATGTCTGGTAGCTGGGACTACCATAAAGCTGTGAGTTCACTGTTGCTGCTGCTGCTGCTACTGCTTGCTGATCTCCCTTATTACACTATGTCAACAATAAAAGGGAAGCTAGCCTAAGCTATGACCTACGAATTACAAAAATCCTATCTATATCTTCAAACTCGCCCTTGCATTTCTTGTTGCCTTGTTGTCTTGTGTCCTC
>NW_017688072.1:0-668 GCF_001879085.1 Nicotiana attenuata
GTCCAAACAACTAGGAAATTGATTCAGGGAGAGGAGGATTTTCAGATTACCAAATTAAAACTCAATGGAACAGTGTTTTCTACAAATATTGCAGCCGTTTTTCTACTCGGGGATTTTTTAGCTCTTTTCCCATCTCCTTTCCAATTAATTCTTGTTAGTTCCTTTTCCTTCTCTTTTCTTTTTTCTCTTTTTCTTTTATTTTCTCAAATTAACAAAAATCTAATTTAATTCCTAGGACCAAATTAGCCTAAAAAATACCAATTAAACCTAAATGATAATTAACAAATTAAAAGAAAAGCCACTCAAAATAAAAGTTAAAATTAAAAGGTGCAAATTAAGCTATTTTTGTGATTTTCTTTTTTATAAATGACTAATTACTAATTAATTCTTAAAAATGTCAAACTAATTCCTAAATGCAAATGCACATATATTTTTGTATTTTTCATTAATAAAAATGCACAAACAAAATGCAAACAATTAACAGAAAAATGACCAAAAAAATCCACAAAATTGCAAGTAATGGAAAAAATTATTTAGTTTTGAATTTATAGGGAGTAATTCGTAATAGGGCAAAAATCAACGTGCTCACAGCTGCCCCTCTTTGCTCGGAAACACGAAGAAGTTTTCGTGTCAAAGATAAAAGTGAAGCGGATACGAGCGATTTTTGC
>NW_017688072.1:3635-6018 GCF_001879085.1 Nicotiana attenuata
TTTTGGATAGGGTTAGAAAGAAAGGGTATCAAAAGGCTCAAAACAATTCAGATGGGTTCAAAATTACAACTCTCGGAATCAGATTTCCTACAACAACCGCAATTCTGCCCCAGTTCCTTGCTTGGGGACTTTTGGATTTTTGCTTTGATGGGACCGAACCATGAGGCTGCCTACGTATCCTTAAAAGGAATCAGGTCGAACGTAGTTCATGTCATAGGAATTGCTCTGTTGTTGTGATTTTTCTTTTCTCTCTTTTTTTCTTTTTTTTATTCTTCTTTTCTTTTCTTTCTTCCTTTTATCTTTTTGTTGTTTATTCTTTCCTTTTCTTTTTCTTTTTCTTCTCTTTTTTTTTACTTTTTTTTTTCTTTTCTTCTTCCTTTTTCCTTCTCTGTCTTTTCATTCTTTTCTTTTCTCTTTCCTTTTACTTATCTTTCACGCCTGTGTTTCTGATCTTTACTACTGATTTCGAAAGAGGGGTATGAAAGAAAATAAATAAGGCTCAAAGGGGTAACAAAGGATAAAGTGTTTAGATAGCAGAACAACATGCCTTCGTCATTCCAATCTTCAAAACATGCCAAGTACAAACAAATACAGTTAAACCAAAGAAAATCATACATAATATCTCTTGACTACATCGGAATTGATGGCCATTTCGACACACTTGACTTCTATGTCTGTTAAATACAAAGCACCATTGGACAACACTCTTGTCACGATGAACGGCCCTGCCAATTTGGGGCGAACTTGCCTTTGGCCTCAGCCTGATACGGAAGAATGCGTCTCTACACTTGCTGACCCACTTCGAACTTACGTGGACACACCTTCTTATTATATGCTCTTGCCATTCTCCGTTGATACCACTAGCCACAACACACTACTTCCAATCTTTTCTCATCGATCAAACTCAATTGTTCCGGGCGGGTTTTGACCCACTCGTCATCATCATATTCCAATTCATCATCACACTCAATTTCTTGTATTACTATTTCAGAATTTGATTGGCTTTTAGGACTGGGCCGAAGATTCCTCATGCATGTCATGTCATTGAAACCACCATAGAAAGAACTGTACAAGAAAGAAAAGAAAAACAAAAATAAAACTATCAGGAATGAAGAAGAAGGGAAATTGCATTTCATTGAAATTAAAGATAACAGGTTTAACACATCCAAACAGACGGAACATAGAATCTAAATTGCAACCCTGGAATAATCCAGAAAAACTGAAAGAAAATCAAAGCCGACTACCAAAACTCCCTCCGAGTAAGAAGAGGAGTAGCTTCCCAACTGTTGATCTTTGCACTTGGCCCGACAAATTGCACATCCGCCTTGCTAGAACCCTCTCCAACTTCCACCATGTTCATATCGTCGAACAACTTCTCGAACCTTTCAAGCAACTCTTTATCAAGATCAACCACAGAACTAGGAATTGTTGTTACTGGGCGCTTCCCAGCGCCTGGCTTGACACTAACGGGATCTGTGTGGGCACCCTCCACAATCACGACAGGCTTGTTCGCCACTCCTGGCACAACCACTTTTGCCCTTTCTTGTTTCGTTGCAACCTCACTTGAGGACCCTTTCTTGACTACCGCGGATGGTTCACTGTTTGTCCCGCTCAACCTGATTACTGATTTCTCACTTGTTGACTTTTCAACCGGCCTGACCTCACTGGACCGAATCATCATGACGGTCTGTGAAAGCTTCTTAGGCTCCCCTTCCTTATGCACTATCTCGATCATATTTGTCTCATGATGGGCCGACAATGGGTTCTGGTTGATATTAGGTGCCTCCGGAACTTGGACTTCAATGCGATTGGTATCAATAAGCTCTTGAATAACGTTTTTCAAATGCCAGCATTTCTCCGTGTCATGACCCAGAGCACCAGAACAATATTCACAGCTTACAGAATAATCAAGATTTCTTGGGGGAGGATTTGGCAACTTTGCCTCAATCGGCATCAACATATCCAATTGTCTCAACCTGTGGAACAAACTAGTATAGGACTCTCCCAATGGGGTGAAAGTCTTCTACTTCTGCAACCTCTCATTCTTGAAGGCTTGATTTGGTCGGAAACCTGCTCCAGGGGGATTTTTGTAGGCTCTTGGGGGTGGATAGGTATTTTATGGAGATGGGTAGGTATTCTGTGGGGTTGGCGCACGCCATTGTGCGTGGGAAGGAGGTTGAGAATATGTCTGAGCATGATGGACAGAGAAGTGGGGATCTGGCGGTGGGTAGTAGTGTCGTGGTGGGCTATATGGAGTGTGGGGGTAAGGCTGGTGGTGGGGTCGAGGCTGGTTATAGTAAGGTGATGGGCCCCTTGATCCGAACCAAGCTCCTGACTCGATTGTCGCAACATCCTCTTTCTTCTTCTTCCCAAGTACACCCCC
>NW_017688073.1:0-650 GCF_001879085.1 Nicotiana attenuata
GGCGGCGGCCGGCCCGGGCCCCGAGCGCAATCGGACGAGGCTCGAGTTGAGTTAGGAAATTTTGGAAGGAGCTGAAGCTCCAGGTTGCTGTCATAAACGCACTTGCGGTTGTCCAGCCGTTGGTGCGAGACCACAGAAGCGGTCGACCCTTCGCAGGTGCGGCCCCAAGGGGGAGGAGTCCAGGAACCGCGAATGCGGCCCCTCTTCCGCAGAAGCGGCCCCAAGACTGCAGATGCGGTCCCAGCCAGTCCGGTCCAATTGCGCAGATGCGGATCTTCCCTCGCAGAAGCGAGACCGCAGATGCGGTCCCCTAACCACAGGTGCGGAAATCCCTGAAGGCAGTGCCTTCATTTAATACGGGAAATGTGTCATTTTTGACACATTTCATTCATTTCTTGGGCAATTTGGGAGCTTCTAAAGAGGGGATTTCAGCCTAGCATTGTGAGGTAAGTTATTTCTACATAATGTGAGTTGAATACATAGTTTAGGGGTAGATTACACCTTGTAAATTAGTGAAAATTGTGGGTTTAGTGTAAAACCTAGGGTTTTGATAGAAACAAGATTTAACCACGAAATTTGTTATGGAATGAAGTAAAAATCATATATTCTTGATCCTTAGGTTATGGGTAACAACTTCCTTCGAGAATTTC
>NW_017688073.1:4041-6017 GCF_001879085.1 Nicotiana attenuata
CTGGGTAGTCTATGTTTAAGGAATTGTATTGGTGATATTTTAATGGTTATAATTTGTTCTTCCGCTTGTTTAATTCCGCTGATTATATAATGTTGATTCATAACTGTTAAAGGATTAAAAATGAGAAAAAGGTAAATATTTGAAATAATTGGCTTGCCTAGCTTTCACTAGTAGGCGCCATCACAACTCCCGAGGGTGAAAAATTCGGGTCGTGACAACAATATACAAACTTGGGTAAGAAGAATAAAAAATCACCCAATTTTTGTGCTTGAAGATCTGCAAAATAAAAAAAAAAAAAGCTCTTTTTTCAAACTCTGGCCTATTGTTAATGGACTACAGATTTGTAAAGTTGTAACTGAGTTATTCGGCGGCAATGTATATGGGTGGATAGTATTTTTGTGTAATTCTCCCTAAATTATCACTCATTCATTATCTTTAGGAGCTATCGAGCCAAACCCTTCTATTTCCAAAAAATTTAAACGACCAAAGGATTCAATCTTTAAATTTGTGTTACTTGACTAATATTTAAAGAATCATGATAAAGTATAAAGTAACATATAATCAATCATTTCAACTTTAGTATTAAGCCATATAAATTAAATAATAGCAATTTTATAAGATATTTGCGAGAAATCAATGTTACTTCATCATGATCATATTTTCTGTATATTTATCGTATGGATGTTTATAAATTTATTAAATTTTTTATACTTATTAATATGAGGTACACACACAACATGCGTCTTAAATTCAATTTACTAAATTATTTTCATTAAAAGTAAGATTTTTCTCATGACAAAGGCATTTAAACGATAAAGGAAGAACATATATCAAGGACATCATTTATGAATTAAGTGAAGTTAAATAATATTTATTAGTTGGACTCAAGTAACGTGTCACTAAAATATACCAACAAATAACTTTTAAATAATTAACTCTATTCTAATAAGTATTTTAAACTCTATTATAATTACTTGTATGAATACATATTAAATAGCAATAAGCAATATTCCATAATATTTTGTGACAATCGTTTTATTTCTTTCTACAAAAAGTTTAGTTGGATTTAATTTTTCGTCCAATTAAATTCTTCGTATGATAACTAAATCAAATAATAGGGAGTCTCTTTCTCTTTTTCGGATTTTTTCATTTGAGTTGATCCCAAGGGAATAATGAAATTCATATTAGTACTTGAGAAAATAGAACTCTTTTTTATAAGGCTATGAAAATAGTATTGTCGTATGATATATGAATACAATTCAACATATTATTTTACTATATCTCAACTATAAAAATAAACGCACAATTTATATATCAAAGTTATGATAAGGTATTAAAATACTTTGTTGTGATATAATTTTATTAATTTTAAGCTGGCTTAGTGGAAATCAATATCCATCATTTTTAAGAGCTTATGCTTTTTAATATTTTATAATTCATTCACATAAGCTAATAATAGTTGCATGATTTTTAAAATTATATAAATTGATATAGAGTACACGCGAAGGGCGCATATTTTAAAACTAGTTACCCCCTACATATATGTTATTTTTAAACACAAATAATGCATGTAACCAAACTCACAATGCACAAGGCAAGAAGGACGAACAAATACCCAATTACGAACCACTGATTTCAAATTTTTAATTTTCACTTAGAACAATGATGAAACAATATGAAAATCTCAGTAATATAACAATAAATCTAACAGGAATTCTAAGAAAAAATGGAATGAGAAGCTGAGATAACAAAAGGGGGTGAGAAACAGGAGTGGGCCTACGTGAAAGGTAAAGGGGCCACGGGCACCCGTTAAGCTCGGAGAAAAACCTGTATCTATATGTATATCTGTATACCTTGAGAAACGATTATATATTTTTTAGGGCACCCTCAGTCTCAATTTCTCAAAAGCCTGTTTTGTGCACTGGTCGCGATCTGCAACTTATTGTTGCTTCTATGCGTGGATGACGGTAGGTTCG
>NW_017688074.1:0-1061 GCF_001879085.1 Nicotiana attenuata
GCCTCTTTTTACCGCTTTGATATTGCTTAAACTGTATATAAAACTGTTACGAAACCCTTCTTCTCTCTGAGTCTTCTAAATCTTCTGGGAAGTGCACGCTGGCGTGACTTCTTTTCTTTTAGTGTCATACCCTAATTTAGAACGAGGATCAGATCAGGTACAAAGCCGGACAGTCTTTTGGTTACTGGTACCATTGCCCCTCCCCCCCCCCCCTCCCGGCTCGAGTTGTCCGCTCGGGTAAGCCAGGTCTAGAACAATACACCTAGGTTTTAAACCTAAAATAACATAACCTCATGCTGGATCCCTAGTAGGTACGCTTGTTTACCTCACGTGCATTTGACTTTGGGGACTCAACACAAGGGTTGGGTTCGTCTAGGACAGGTGTAACCAAATTAAAAAGACCATCCTGATGCATCTTACGTGCTACTTGCACATTTACTTGTTTCGGCTTGCATGTTGACTGCTTCTAGGATAGGGAAAGAAAATGAAAAAAAACGAAAAAAAAGAGTGAGAGGTAGGTATTTGAAAAATTCCGAAACTCTATCGAAATATTGAAAAAAAGAAAAAGAAAATAAGCCAATGTTTTCAAAAGTCATGCTTCCCCTGTTCCATCAAAACTGACCGAATTACGCGGGTCTGATTCTCACCGGATGTGAGATACGTAGGCAAACCTCATCGGTTTCGACCCAATTTTCAAAAAATCCAAAAATATTTTCATTAATTCTTTAGAAATCTTTCTTTAAGACCCAAATTTTAAGAAAATCCAAATATATTTTCTTTTAATTTCTTCTAAAAATTCAAAAATATTTTCATTCTTCTTTAGAAGTTTTTCTTTCAAAAATTGAAAAGAAAATTCAAGATTCAAAAATATTTTCTTTAGAAGTCTTTCTTTCGCAATTTTAACATTAAAGTCCAAAAATTCAAAGATATTTTCTTTCTTCTTTTAGAAGTTTTTCTTTTCGAAATTTCCAAAAAAAAAAAACTAAGAATACAAAAACTAAATTTTACTTTTCTTTCTTTTATTAAGTACTTTCTTTTCGTAAAACTTTAAAAAAAAGTTA
>NW_017688074.1:5294-6017 GCF_001879085.1 Nicotiana attenuata
CCTGGAAAGCAACAACAGAGTCTCCCAACAGTGCAGTCAACTACCAAGGTAGTCGGTCTTCTAAAAGAGAATGGACACAAAGCCAAGCTGCCAAAGATCAAGGCCACAAACCGACCACCACTTTTACAACTGAAAAAAATTTCTTTGTTTGAAACAGGAACAAAGCAGTGCAAGGAACGTGGTTCAAAAAAGAAAAAAAAGAAAAAGAAAAAAAAGAAAAAAAAAGAGAAAAAAGAAGAGAAAAAAAGAAGAAGAGAAGAGCCGCCAAAGGAAAGTTTCTCAAGTCTTTGCCTTTATTTATCTTGCTAGTGTGCATGAAATCATGCCATTGCTCTTCACATTTTCCTAGGGTAAAAAGTCCTAGTTTGATGGATTTTCCTTCCAATAAAAATCTTAGTCTGATGAATTTTTCTCCTAAGATAAGAAACTTAGTCTGATGAATTTTCTTCAAGGATAAACAATCTTAGTCTGATAAATCTTTCTCCTAAGATAAGAAAACCTAGTCTGATGAATTTTCTCCTAGGATAAACAATCTTAGTTTGATGAATCTTTCTCCTAAGATAAGAAACCTAGTCTGATGAATCTTTCTCCTAGGATAAACGTCTTAGTCTGATGAATCTTTCTCCTAAGATAACAAAAAAAAAATCTAGTCTGATGAATCTTTCTCCTAGGATTAGAGATCTTAGTCTGATGAATCTTTCTCCTAAGATAACCAAAAAAAAA
>NW_017688075.1:0-2327 GCF_001879085.1 Nicotiana attenuata
ACAGTTTACCTATTACGTAGAGATGGTGACGTATTTGAAAACGTTTTTTTTTTATTTCTATATTTAGTTCATTTCTCTCAGTCTTACGAGAGTAAAAACACGTGATTCGAGAAAAGTTTTTGTAAAAAAAAATCTAACGCTTTTGAAGGTGAAGTTTGGAAATAATGAATGTGACGAAAAGAGTTTATTTCTGATATAAAAATGACTATATGGCGCTTGATTTCTATCTAAATGTGACGTTAGTCTGGAGTTATGAGTGTATTTAAGGATCTTTCATGTTTATTACTTGTTGAACGAAGTAGATTTTCATATCTTGTTGATGAGTTCAGACTCCGGATGATTAAGTGATTGCGTAGTAGTTGTGGTGGTGAAAGGGTATAGAGAGAAGTCAGTTTAAGTCTAAGCATATGGTTTATCACCTGCGTGGTAATCTACGGATGTGTGATCCTTACGATGTTGCGTGGTGGCTTTCTTCTCTACCAGTGGGTTATAGGTGTTGCAATTTGAGTTTGGATTGGTTGGAAAAGTTGACATGACAATCACGAGGATGAATGCGAGCTTAGTAGATTATTTGAAGTATTACATAGTTTGTGTTACATGGGTTTATGAAGTATTTAGTTGAACCTCACGGTGGTGTTATGGCAGTAATAGAGTATGGGCATTGTGAGTTATTGAGTCTTTTGATCAATGGCTTTGAGCAAAGTGGGGGAGGCATGCTCGTGGATCTGTTATGACTTGTAGATGTTTGTATTGAGGATGACTTAAGGAAGGTAGTTTCTGGATGAGTGATGTATTACATTTTATGGGTATACGGGAATCATGTAATGGTTGAGTTTTTATTTGTGACGAATGTGGTGCGCATGGAGTATGATTCACTCGGCTGCTTTTAGGTTGTTTTTTGACTTACGAATGCTCCATTGGTATTGCGGTACTCGCCAGATTGATCGTTTGTTGATGTTCAGATTATTGTTATATCGCACGGAAGAATTATAGAAATATTCCTTGTGGGATGATCGTGCATAAGAGAAGTGTTAGACATTTTAGTCCTGGAGTTGGGATCAGATATGGTGATTTGTGTGCTCTATTAATTATCTATTTGTGGATGACCCGTGTCGCGCCCCTTTTTTCCTCACGGAGTCCGGGTTTCGACATTCACTGGGAACAACTTGTTTCCTTTTGGGAATTGGGTATTTGATGAGTCGCCACCTAATGGATTAAGGTGCGTTAGGGCACCTAGAGCAATTAACTCATATAGCTAGTTTGCATTACCGGATATTAGGGTATGGGCTCGAAATAACCTTGAGGGAAGGTGTTAGGCACACCTTGCGACCCACAATGGTGGGTCCTGGACGAACACAATTATGTGAATTAGTCATTTAACAGGCAAGAAGTCTAAGAACAGATTTGCAAATAAAGGAAGTTTAGGCAGTCTAAGCACACATATGTAAATAAAGGAAGTTAGGCAGTCTAAGAACACATATGTGAATAAAGGAGGTTTAGCCAGTCTAAGCACACATATGTAAATAAAGGAAGTTACGCAATCTAAGCACACATGTGTGAATAAAGGAAGGGAAGTCCTAAGTTGGTTGGCCTATAGGATCACATCTGTACAATATTCGGTAAGCCTTCCTCAAATAGAGGGGTTACACGTGGCATTAGCGCAAAGGTCATCATATCCTTTTTACTACCCATTACCCTCCCCTTAGCGGTTATATAAGCGAGTTTAATTAACGAACTCTAAGCGTGCTTTACCCGTCCCTTCGTTGTGGTCTTGAAGATGTTTAGGAATTAGGAACTCTAAATTTAGGCAGTCCTAGGCCCTCCTAAGGTGTTTAAAAGGTAAAATCTAAGAGACAACAAATAACATATAGGAGTGTCAAATAGGGAAGCAATTAAGGGGCTCATGTTTACCTTCACACATAAACAAATAAGTAGCACGTCTCAAACAACAGATTTTAAAGAATTTCAGAAGGTCCTAGAACAGGATATCTAGGTGAGCATCACAAACTTAGAATATGCAACATTTTTTTAAAGTGAAGTGATATAATCTGATCAGTTTGCCTACGGATTTTAGAACATGTTAAACCTTGACAATTATACAAACACAATACCATTTCGCAGTTTTTATGAAACCCTTAATTACCTAAGGCTTGCCTAGGTGTGAATCTGTTATACCCCTATAAACATGCTATCTAAAATAGAATTCTGGAAATTAGTCAAAATAGCTTGAGTGTATTAAATCCTATAGGCATGCTGGTCTAGGTGCTGAATGTTACAAAAAGCTTATTTCATGCATATTTATACTAGGACATGATTTCTATGTGTTG
>NW_017688075.1:4693-6017 GCF_001879085.1 Nicotiana attenuata
ACCATTACACTTAGATATGGCGACAATAAATAAGACTCGTCCAAGTTGTGCTCGAGTTAAGGTCTTGGTTGATTTATTAGCTGACCTTCCAAAGAAGGTGAGAATGGACATTGTGAATGAGGCAACTGGTGATATAAGGACAAGATGGGTCAACATCAAATATGACATGATGCCTAAGTATTGCAAGCAATGTAAATTACAAGGTCATGAGGAGATTGAGTGCTGGCGTTTGCATCCGGAATTGATGGTTACTGATCAGAACAAACAGGCTGCAGCAGTGAAAGGGAACAATAAGGAGCAGACTAATCAGCCTCTAATGATAAATTCAAGTGGGAAGGTTGTTGGGAATGTTAATGCAACTGGTGAACAACGAAAGGAGGTTAGGGATAATCGTGTGAAAAATGGTGATAAGAATATGGATGCTTCAGCTCAGAAGGGTAAAGAAATTGTCCCAACAGGTAATACCAATGTGCAGCAGGTGCAAGATGAAAAGAAGGTGCAAGTGACCAACAAATTTGCAGCTTTGGAGGCTATTGAGGAAGGGAATGAGCAAAATCAGTTGGCTATTGTTGAGGCTGCTCAAGAAGTGACTCAAGTGGAAAACATCTCTCCTGCTAAGGAAAAGAATCGAGGTTCAGTTAGTAAAAATCCCAAAAAAGCAATCACCTACAGGAAATAGAAAGGATTAAATCCTTCAGCTCAAACTTTAATCCATTCTTAAAAAGAGTGAAGCAGCAAAGCAAGGGGTATCTAATATTCTAACTGGAAGAATGAGTGGTGAACATTAAATGTGGAGACTACCTCACAATAGGTACAAAGAGCTTTTGTTGGCAATGCTGTAACTACTAATACATCTTATCAAAAGATTCCATCTTAGGACACAAGGGTTGATAACAATTTAGCAAAAAAGCAGAAAAAAGGAGCACGTGCAGAATCAGGTGCAAGTGATGATTTGTTTACATCAACAGAAAAGGTCAAGTGGACTCGTGGTAGATTTTGGGAGGATCAAATTGAAGAGGATTCAGAAGTAGGAGATATTCCAGATGGTATGCAAAATGAAATAGATTCAGATGTTGACATTGAAGAAGAGGAGCAAAGTGTATATGGTGAGGCAAATATTAACAAAGAGGAGGAGCTGATCAACAAAGTTCAGGAAGATCCATGTCAACCCCTTCGAGCCTCTAGTTTTTCTCATTTGATAACCATGTTACAAGCCTTTACCCATTTTATCGTGACCCTTTCTTGGCTCCCGAGCCTTCCTTAACACTTTTGTGAAACAAATGGCTTAAAACGTATGCTTGGGGGGTAGAGATGAGGAAGTTGG
>NW_017688076.1:0-562 GCF_001879085.1 Nicotiana attenuata
AGCCATGCAGAGATTTTAATAGAATTGGCGATATTTCAGCCGTGCAGAGATTTAAATGAAGTTGGCGATATTTCAGCCAGGCAGGATTTAAATGAAGTTGGCGATATTTCAGCCATGCAGGATTTAAATAAAATTGGCGATATTTCAGCCGACATAGAGATTTAAATAGAATTAGCGATATTTGAGCCATGCAGAGATTTAAATAAAGTTGGCGATATTTCAGCCGACAGGTGGAGACAATGCTTAGTCTCGGAAGGCAGAAAGGTAGCCTTATGCAATGCAAAAAAAATGCAGGATGGAGGTAGAGCTTAACCTCGGAAGGCAGAAAAGTAGCCTTATGCAATGCGAGGAAATGCAGGATGGAGACAATGCTTAGTCACGGAAGGCAGAAAGGTAGCCTTATGCAATGCGAGGAAATGCAGGATGGAGGTAGTGCTTAACCTCGGAAGGCAGAAAGGTAGCCTTATGCAATGCAAAGAAATGCAGGATGGAGACAATGCTTAGTCTCGGAAGGCAGAAAGGTAGCCTTATGCAATGCAAGGAAATGCAGGATGGAGACAAT
>NW_017688076.1:5268-6017 GCF_001879085.1 Nicotiana attenuata
CGCTCAATGTGATGGTAGGTTTCTCCGCCTAGCTTCCTTCTTCCTCCGATCGCTGGGATGGTCTGGCGACTGTATATGGGATTACTACCGTCGCCATGAATAATCACCTCTTGGTGATTCCACTCGAACTTCACTACTTGGTGAAGGGTTGATGCTACAGCTCAAGCAACGTGGATCCAAGGTCGTCCCAGTAGTAAGTTGTAAGATGCTGGGATGTCTATCACTTAAAAGTCAACGTCGAACCAAGTCGGTCCCATCTGCAGACACAAACTGATTTCCCCAATAGTGGACCTTTGGGAACCATCGAAAGATTTGACGTTGATGGCCCCATCCTTGATCTCATGCAGGCTCTTCCCCAATGTTCTGAGAGTCACCAATGGGCAAATATTTAGGCTGGACCCTCCGTCAATCAAAGTTCTGGTGACGAAATAGTCTTCACATTGCACAGTGATGTGCAACTTTTTGTTGTGGCTTAACCCTTCTGGGGGCAACTCATCCTCGTGGAAAGTGATTTTATGACTCTCCAATATCTTCCCTACCATGTTCGCCATTTCTCCTCCAGTTATGTTGCTGGGTACATATGCCTCACTCAGTATCTTCATCAAGGCGTTCTTATGTGCATCGGAGCTTTGCAGCAGAGCTAGGATGGAGATCTGTGCCGGTGTTTTATTCAGTTGATCAACGACTGAGTATTCTTTTGCTTGTATCTTTCACCAGAGATCATCGGGCCCAGTTTCAATAGGCCGTCC
>NW_017688077.1:0-966 GCF_001879085.1 Nicotiana attenuata
CTCCTGCGGTACCTCTCAGGTACCTGAGTATCCACTTGACAGCTTCCCAGTGTTTCTTTTCCAGGATTTTTCAAGAAATCTGCTGACAACACCAACTGCGTGAGCAATATCAGGTCTAGTGCATACCATAGCATACATCAAACTTCCGACGGCAGAAGAATAAGGAACTTTGGTCATGCTTTCCTTTTCATCCATTGTTGTAGGACACATCTTCTTGCTCAACTTCAGATGACTAGCAAGAGGTGTGCTGACTGGCTTAGCATTCTTCGTGTTGAAGCGTTCTAGTACACGTTCAATGTACTTCTCCTGAGACAGCCACAACTTTTTGCTTGTTCGTTCTCGAACAATCTTCATTCCTAGAATTTGTTGTGCTGAGCCCAAGTCCTTCATGTCAAAGGACTTAGATAAGTCTCCCTTCAACTTGGAAATCAGCTCCTTGTCTTGTCCTACAATCAACATATCATCCACATACAACAACAATATAATAAAGTTGTTATCAGAAAATCTTTTGAAGTATACACATGGATCAGAATATGTCTTTATGTAAGTTTAACTTTTGATGAATGAGTCAAACTTCTTGTACCACTGCCTTGGTGCCTGCTTCAACCCATAAAGACTCTTATTCAGTTTGCACACCATGTGTTTCCTTTCAGCTACTTCAAATCCTTCTGGCTGCTCCATATAGATCTCCTCTTCCAAATCTCCGTGAAGAAATGCAGTTTTCACATCCAACTGCTCCACTTCAAGATCTAGGCTAGCTGCTAAGCTCAAGATTGTACGAATAGAAGTCATTTTGACAACAGGTGAGAAAATTTCATCAAAATCAATACCTTTCTTCTGTTCGAAGCCTTTAACCACCAATCGAGCTTTGTATCTAACCAGCTTGCCATTTCCATCTTTCTTGAGTTTAAAGACCCACTTACATTTGAGTGGTCTTTTACCCTTTGGAAGTTCAACCAGCTTGTA
>NW_017688077.1:5564-6017 GCF_001879085.1 Nicotiana attenuata
TCTACTTGTCTACCTCGCCACTATCTGCATCTGTATAGACCTTTCTAACGACTAGATCAGATCCTCCAAACGACATAAACAATACTCATGCGGTACCTCTCAGGTACCCGAGTATCCACTTGACAGCTTCCCAATGTTCTTTTCCTAGGAGTTTCAAGAAACCTGCTGACAACACCAACTGCGTGAGCAATATCAGGTCTAGTGCATACCATAGCATACATCAAACTTTCGACGGCAGAAGAATTAGGAACTTTGGTCATGTTTTCCTTTTCCTCCATTGTTGTAGGACATATCTTCTTGATCAACTTCAGATGACTAGCAAGAGGTGTGCTAACTGGCTTAGCATTCTTCATGTTGAAGCGTTCCAGTACACGTTCAATGTACTTCTCCCGAGACAGCTACAACTTTTTGCTTGTTCGCTCTCGAACAATCTTCATTCCCAGAATTCGTTGT
>NW_017688078.1:0-658 GCF_001879085.1 Nicotiana attenuata
AGTTCCTTTTCATAATCCTTGTAAAGATCTAGAATAGCTTTATAACTGATTTTCACGTAATCAGGAAGCCGATCAATCTAGGAACGCCCTTGTGCAAACATTGCTCAAGGGCGTGTGTCACTTGCTCCCTAAGTGGAGAATTCATATATGGAGCTGCAGATTCAAGATGGACAGTGGAGAAAGCAAGTGCGTCTTCTAAGATGTTGTCAGTATGAGTCCTTACATGTGAAGCTTCATACAAGTTCAATAATCCTAAGACATCACTAGCTAGAGACTCCTTGAATTTGCCATTTTCATCTTGGAATTTGCTGAAAATTTCTGGTTTTCAAGGAAGAATACACAATATTAACCTTCCTGCAAATGGATAATAATTTTAACAACTTTAAATTAAAGATGTGGTTCATGCATGGTGAACTTACGAGGAGAGATGTTGAAACCATGTTGCCTGAGTAATCGAAATTGGAGTGCAGAAGTGCACAAATCATCAAACGTTGAGTTTTGGTGTAAATCTGATCCAAAATCTCATCAATTTCTTCTCAAAGTGTAAGCTATGCCAAGGCGTTCAATAGTGTCTATCAAATTCAATGTGTCAGCCAATTTTCTGCAGTAGCTAACACATACTCGTCGTTTGTCCTTCAGTGCTTCAATCTCTTGAGCA
>NW_017688078.1:5236-6017 GCF_001879085.1 Nicotiana attenuata
GCATATGGAAGTGTGTTACGAAATTCAAATCTTTCACCACCTGCATCATAAGAATTAGCATCAGTACTTGAGATATGATCAATCAAAAAGGGTTCGCGTTTTTATATATCGCACGCACCTTGATACTTCAGCAAGTTCCTGCTTGTGCAACATCTGGAGCAAGTTGAAATCTAATTTAGCAAATCGAAGTAACATGTCATTCTTTGATTCCTCCTTCTCGTAGATTGATGAGATGAAGAATCGGGTCTCGACTCTAGGAACGCCCTTGTGCAAACATTGCTCAAGGGCGTGTGTCACTTGCTCCCTAAGTGGAGAATTCATATATGGAGCTGCAGATTCAAGATGGATAGTGGAGAAAGCAAGTGCGTCTTCTAAGATGTTGTCAGTATGAGTCCTTACATGTGAAGCTTCATACAAGTTCAATAATCCTAAGACATCACTAGCTAGAGACTCCTTGAATTTGCCATTTTCATCTTGGAATTTGCTGAAAATTTCTGGTTTTCAAGGAAGAATACACAATATTAACCTTCCTGCAAATGGATAATAATTTTAACAACTTTAAATTAAAGATGTGGTTCATGCATGGTGAACTTACGAGGAGAGATGTTGAAACCATGTTGCCTGAGTAATCGAAATTGGAGTGCAGAAGTGCACAAATCATCAAACGTTGAGTTTTGGTTGTAAATCTGATCCAAAATCTCATCAATTTCTTTCTCAAAGTGGTAAGCTATGCCAAGGCGTTCAATAGTGTCTATCAAATTCAATGTGTCAGCCAATTTTC
>NW_017688079.1:0-4363 GCF_001879085.1 Nicotiana attenuata
AGGTCACATAAATGTGCTACCCGAGTTTAAGAAGGTAAATTATTAATAGCGCACCTAAAGTGACTAGCGCGTGATTATCTTTGGGGAGGGCCGTGAAATTCGCTAGACGGCCTGTCCCGAATTCTAAGTTCAGTTTCTATGTGGAAAATTTAAGAAAATGTAAAATTTTGCCTTAAAACTTATTTGAGTTGACTACGTTCAACATTTTGAGTAAACAGATCCTGATTTATGTTTTGATGGCCCCCAATGGGTCCGTATCATGATTTGGAACTTGGGCATATGCCCGGAAATAGAATTCGAAAGAATTGACGTAATTTGTTGAAAACTAGTAATTTGAAGATTTAAAGAATTTCTAAATTTTACCGTAGGTTGAATTTGTTTCTACTAGGTTTGGATTTCAGTTCCGAAACTTTGAATAGGTTTATTTCACTATTTATGACTTGCCAGCAAAATTTGGTCCAATTCGGAAGTGATTTGACATGATTCGGACACTTAAACGTGATTCTATTGTTCTTGAGTTTCACTTTGAAAGTTCATTCGTTTTGAGGATTGATTCATAGATTTAGATGTTATTTTTGGTGATTTGATTGCGCAAGAAATTTCGTATGATGTTATTACACTTGTATGCATGTTTGGTTTGGTGAGCTTCGTATAGGCTACGGATTGATTTTGGACTTAGGAGAATAGTTGATGCCTTCATTGTTGCTAGTGCTCTGCTGCAGGTCTCGCATTTACGAGATCTGGCTCGCATTTGCAAGCCTCGCATTTGTGACATATGTGTGTCTGAGACAAGTTTCGCAATTGTGACCCCCTTATCGCAAATGCAATGTTCGCAATTGTGACATCTGCAGCTGGGTAAAAGAGGGGAAAACGGAACTTAGCTCATTTCTCACATTTTGTCAACCCTAAACACCCTAGAGGCGACTTTCCAAGAGATTTTCTTCCTAAATTCATTGATAAGTGACTTTAATCTGGGTTTTTTTTCAATTATCCATTACGTTTCATGAGATTTCAATATCAAATTTAGGATTTTCATTGTAGAAATTAGGGATTTCGGTAGAATTAGGGATTTTTGTAAAATTGAGATTTAGACCTCGAATTGAGGTCGGATTTTGAAACAAATACATAACCAGGCTCGGGGGTGAATGGATAATCGAGTTTTGGTCTGAATTTCGATTTTGACCAAGCGGGCCCAGGGTTGACTTTTGTTGACTTTTTAAAAAATGATCTAAATAAAACCTGTTTCATTTGTAGGTAGTTTCTAAAGCTTATTTTGAATTGTTTGGTCAATAAATTGTTAGATTTGGTTGGTTTTGAGACTTGTTCAAAAGGCAAGGCCATGGTTGAGTGATTGCTTGAGTTGCGAAGTGAGGTAAGTGGTGGGTCTAACCTTGACTTGCGGGAATTAGGGACCCTTGAACTACATGTTATGTGAATTATGTGTGACACGGCGTATATGCAAGGTGGCGAGTGTATATGCACCGTTGTATTACTTGTGTCCATGTTTTCGTTACTTCTTAGTATATCTTGCTACATGCCTTAATTGATATGTGCTTATTTGACTTTCATGCCATAATTGTTACTTGCCATTTAGTTATCCATGTATTAAATTGTCCATCGCTTCCATGATTTCATGCTTAATTGTTAAATTGTCTCTACTTGCCTTACTTGCATATTTAATAGTCTTATGCATTACTTGTCTTATTGTTACTCTTGTATGAATTGTTAATTGGAAGGTACCGTTGAGTTGTTGAAGTTGAGACATACGAAACGTTAGAGATTCTTCGAGTACTATGTGATGTTTCATTTGCCTAGTACATTTACACTCTTGATGTAGAAATTCTTGTAAATTTTGGTTGTTGAATTGCTATTGTTGATTTAAATTATTTGGGGAGCGGGCTGCACGCCGCGACCGAAATTGAAAGGTAATGAGTTGAAATGGCAGAATAAGGACGGATTATGATATTGACAGATGATGATATGGTGGGATCGGTTTGTGTGCCGCAACGGATTGTTTAAAGTTGATATTGTAGAATCGGGTTACACGCTGTAATAGATTGATTAATATTATATTTGTTTGTGACTATTGGACTGGCCTCGGTAATCTAGAAGAGCTTATATGACTGGTTATTCAGGACTCTCTGTTAGATGGATTTGAGTTCGTTGTTGTGAATTAACTGCTTTACTTCCATTAATGTCTTTCCTATTATTGCATATAGGTTAATGTAAGTGACCCGCCTTAGCCTCGTCACTACTTCGTCGAGGTTAGGCTCGATACTTACCGAGTACATGAGGTCAGTTGTACTCATACTATACTCTGCACTTCTTGTGTAGATACCAGAGTTCATCCCAGCGGCGCTCGATAGACTTGCTCGGATGCAGCTATCCAAATGAGACTTTAGGTATAGCCGCACGGCTTACGCAGCCCTAAAGTCCCCTTCTACTCCCTCTAGATGTTTATTTTGATTCAGACGGATGTATTTATTTTAGACCATTATCTGTAGTATCTTAGACGCTCATGTATTTGTGACACCAGTTACAGGGTTTGTATTCGAATTTCGTCACTTATTAGCTTATTTCCTTATTGCAAACTATTCAGTTTCATTCCTTGTCATTTAATTTGGTAAATTATTAAAAATGGTTAATAGATATAGCTAACGTTGTCTTGCCTAACAAGTGAAATTTTAAGCCCTATCACGGTTCCGAGGGTGGGAATTCCGTATCGTAACAATACTATACAATACATTATGAGACGATACATAACAACCATCCCAAAAAACTGTTAAACATAGTTTGCTTAAAACCGGCTCATCCAAACGGTCAATTATTATGAAATAAACCCAAATTTTACACAATTGACCTAGAAATTAAACAAATTACAGAGTGCCATGATTCTTGTCATCATCCAAAGACAAGGATACGAACTCGCCGAGAAACTTGCCGTCGATCTCCAAGGGCAATTTTTCGCCGTTCAAATCCTTGTAATATTTATACAGAACCACGTTCACTACAAATAACATATTCGTCAACATAGCTCCTAGCACCCAACACTGAAAAGTCAGCGATATTATCACGGCGAAGCTCCCCCACAGCTGATCAGCCGTCACTGCACCAAAATGGATTAAATAGACGTTAGTGCCAATCACCACTCCTCCCAGCGCAAGCCCGTGCAACACGTGTATCCATAGAGCTAGCGATCTCATCCCCTTTACCAAATAGGCACTTCTCCTCAGTGTTTCGTAACCCCGTTTGGATTCAACCAATGCTATCACATAAGCTAACGACCAGTTAACCTGCAGCCGTACCAGAATTGGCACGAGTAAAATAACCGACGCGAAAATAACCAAAAACGAGAAGTGTTTCGAGTCAATTTGAGTCCAAGAGTTTGAAGAACTTGGACTAAGAAAACCAAGACAAGGGCAAAAATGAGAGTGATTGAAATGAAAATGGTATTTGAAACGATAAAGGTGGAGAGAAGGGGGAAGAAGGATTTTTTGATAGATCTAATAGACGAAACGACGTTGATGGGTCTACCATTGGATGCTTGAACGGCACTGTATGTAATTGTGGCTACAGCACAGAGGTAAAGCAGGACCAAAACCAGAGTGTATACAAGGAAAGTAATAATTTCGAAATTGGAAAAGAAAAGATGGGATTGAATACTCCGAGTGAAAATGGCGAAATCATAATCGGGATGAAAGAGGGCAAGGTAGAAAGAAGGATATACGATGAGAGAGAAAAAGATAGGCAAGAGGAAAAGAATTTCAAGGACTATGAAATGGCCAGAATTAGCTATGATTATGGGATAGCTTGAGTCTGTGATCTCTTTGCATAGGCTATCAAATTCTGTAGAAGCGGACGACATAATTACAAGAAGAAGATAATGCTGTGAAATGGAAAATGAAAGGAACAATCAAATGTTTATTCGAGGTATTAATTACTTCTTTATTAAGCCTTTTCTTTGACTATTAGCATAAGAAACAATCAAATGTTTATTCATTTAACCATATCCTTATATTAACATTTGGTCACACTTGAAAGGTGCATATATAGTGGCCAAATGGTTATCTGACCCTTTATAAATGGTTTTTTTGTATTGAGAAAAGTTACAATTGTATTATTTTGGGTTTATGACTTTTTTAGGAACTACATGCTAATAAGGATGGTTTAGTCAGCATTTGTGCTATCAAATTTTGCAAAAAAAGCTAAGAATAATTTACAAACTCTTGTAGAGAGTGTGGAAAAAAAGCTACATATATAGACAAAAAAACTACGCAAATACTGTAATGTCATGATCCGGATTTTCCACCCTCGGCAGGCGTGATGGCGCCTACACGTAGTAGCTAGGCAAGCCATTTTGATT
>NW_017688079.1:5410-6017 GCF_001879085.1 Nicotiana attenuata
TACACTTGATAATGAAATATTTTATCCGTGTTGGGCTTTAACTAATATACTTGGAAAGTATGTCTAAAATTCTGAAAATGTGAACAAGATGAACATGACATCACTGAGTTATTTGCTTATACTGTTTCCTTTTTATGTTGAGTTGTTATTGGTTATTAATATTGATCTATGTCTGTTTCTTCTAAGCTCGTCATTGCTTTCAGCCCAATGTTAGACTTGTTACTTATTGAGTATATGGGGTCACTTGTACGCATAATATACTCTGCACTTCGTATGCAGATCGAGGTACTTCTAGACGAGGTGATTTCTAGAGTTGAGTTGCTACTAGCTTTTGGAAGACTACGAGGTAGCTTCTATGTCTTCCGGACTCCTTGAAGCTCTCTTTCATTTATTTCCATCGTACTCTTCTATTGTACAAACAGTTATATTGAGGATTTTGGCTTTGTAACGACTCGACCGGTCCTTAGGCCTTTTAACCTTTTCGCACCCTAAACTTCCAACACTCTAGAGCATTGTTCACCCTCATCATGTGTGTAGATCCCAATCGCATTTCACTAATCAAGAGTCCAATTTCCTTTCAATTTCACAACTGGTATGCTCAAATCAT
>NW_017688080.1:0-760 GCF_001879085.1 Nicotiana attenuata
AGATTTTTTAGCATGACTTTCCTTCCTCTAGCTAGCCTTCAATTTCTCACTTAGAGCTTTCCTTAAAGCTCCAGAAGCTACAATTTTTCTAGCTATCATTTTCTGCCTACGAAACCTAGGTTTTGGATTTTCAATAGGAGGAGTAGATGAGGATGTGTTCGAGGGAGATGCTGGTGGGGGAGTGCCAGGATTATCTTGGGGGTTAGACATGGTGGATTGTTTCTTGAAAAATTTGGGAACTTCGGAGAGAAGAAGGGTGATCAGAACTTGAGAAGAGTTTTGACGGTTATGGACTAAAGAAGAAAAGGTGTGGTGTATTTAAAGATGATTAGACTTAAATGCAGTAACGACAGCCTTTTCAGGGGTCAATTAGAAGTCTACTCAAGGTGTAATTTCGGTCTCTTAATGATTATTAGGCATCGCTAGATTTTAGGCAAAAATCCCGGTTTTTAGAGTTCTAGGAGAACGAAACTGGTTCAATGCACAACGGATAGAATTTTTGGGAATTTGTTGAATGTAGGACTTCTGCTCATGATTGGAAAAATAATCTTTCTAATTGTGCAGAGTATAGAAAACTTACCTGAGCTTTTCATATGAACACATACTAATGAACCAGGTTCTTCATTTAGAACTCTCTTGAACATGCCTCAAATGCCAAAATGGAAAAAACTTGTAAGAGATCAGTGAATCATATATATATACACATGTCACAGGAGTATACTAATTAAAGTAATGAAACTGAGTAAGAATTGATCTAGAT
>NW_017688080.1:5264-6016 GCF_001879085.1 Nicotiana attenuata
TCTCCTTCTTGGGTGTATCCATCTTCATGGTTTGCCTTCTCATTTCATAAGCAGTAAGATTTCCAATCAGTTCATCCAGTCTGAGAGTAGCAATATTCTTGGATTCTTGAATGACAGTGATTTTGCTTTCCCATGTGACTGGCAGAACCCTTGTCAGAATTTTCTCAACCTTGTCTTCTTCAAGAATGATCCTTCCAAGAGATTTAAGTTCATTTGTCAGTGTAGTGAACCTAGTATACATTTCTTGAAGTGTTTCTCCTTCCTTCATGGTGAAGTTCTCATATTGAGAATACAGCAGTGTTCCTCTGAACCTCTTTACTTGAGGTGTTCCTTCATGAGCCACTTGTAAGGTGTCCCAAATCGCCTTAGCAGTGGTACAGCTTTGAGTTCTGCTGTACTCATCAGGACCTAGTCCACACACAAGCCATTTCTTGGCTTTAGCATTTTTCACCCACTTCCTCAGGTCTTCAGCAGTGCAGTCAGCCCTTATCTTTGGCACATCAACTCCTTCAGCATTCTTCTTTGTGGTTTCTAGAGGACCATCAGTGACTATGTCCCAGAGTTCATAGTCTTCCCCTATGATGTGATCTCTCATCCTGTTCTTCCACCAAGAATAGTTTGACCATTAAAGAGTGGAGGCCTAGCAGTGGATTGCCCTTCCCAATTTCCAGGTGGTGCACTCATTTTGATCTTTTCCTAAGGTGTTAGCCTCTTCAAGGATAACCTGCTCTGATACCAATTGATGTTCTAAA
>NW_017688081.1:0-748 GCF_001879085.1 Nicotiana attenuata
ATCATCATCATCATATCGTACCCGGCCATAATAGGCTCGGTAAAAACATACCTGGCCACGTGGAGCTCGGTAAAACCCAACTGATCAGTGGTTGCACGATAGGTGCCATACCCGGCCGTCTATAGCGCGGCCCGGTAGAGTAAAATAGATACATATATAATGCATGCTGGACTCATGGAATCACGTTCTAAACCTTTCGGAGTGACGTAAGGTCGGTATCCTCTGTACACGTTATTAGGACTAACTCTTCACCATGAACCTTATAAGAATCAGGAAGTACCAATAACATTGATAACATAAGAATAAGAGAAGCAACATCAACATCAATCGTTCCATAAGAGGGGAAACAATGTAAGTACTGCTAGCTTCTAAGAGTACAGTATCTTTTGAAGCTCGTTCATTACATTATGTACAATCGGAGTCGTGCAAAAGAAGGAAAGGGATAGCCTCACATACCTTGTATATACTGCCCCAATCTCAAGCTATGCAATTTTCACGACTCCTTAGTCTACAATAAGAGAAACGATACTATAGTTACCATTCAAGCGTCATAACTATTATGTATCGACCACAACCTATTTTACGATGAAACAGACAGCACCTCCCCTATATATATGACTTCACACAATTCCAAACAATCACCAAACAGCCCAAACAACATCAATAATAATTATATTGAGCCTCCCAAAACAGTCCACGCACAACCAAATCACTTCATACATACGACGGCCACCGTAGTCGTGTCAAA
>NW_017688081.1:5271-6016 GCF_001879085.1 Nicotiana attenuata
TGGGCCTTACCGCACTGATCACAACGTGTGTTACGGGGTCTCGTCTGATTAGTATCTCTATGATATTGCGAGCCTGATGCCCGCGAACTCTGACCTTGACCTGAATAGGTAAATCGATCATATCGAGGCCTCTGGAATTGTGGAGGAGCACTAGCTACAGATGGCGCCGAACTCCTCGAAGACTGGGGCCTGACATTGCCTCTGAAGTCATCAGAATACCCTGCAAATCTCGCCCGCTTATGTTGGCCCCTGTCCTGCTCCCTATCTGCCCTTTGCTGGCGCTTACGATCCTCTAGGGTCTGGGCATAAGCCTGAATACGGGAAATATCCATGCCCTCCACCAAGGACGCTGTCGTGCACTCATTTATCAGATGTGGTCCCAACCCATTCACGAACAGATGCACCCTATCACTCATCTCTGCTACCGTATGGGGAGCATACCTTGCTAAAGAATCAAACTGCATACTATACTCTCGCACACTCATATTACCTTGTCTAAGGTTCAAGAACTTATAACCTCTAGCTCGTCGTATCTCAACTGGCAAGTAGTGACGAAGAAAGGCCTCAGAAAATTCCTTCCACACAGCTGGAGGAGCGTTCGGACCCCTGGATCTCTCCCAACTATCATACCAGAGAACCGCTAAATCCCGTAGCCGATAAGAAGCCAACTCTACTGCCTCTATATCACTAGTATGCATAACCCGCAGTGTACGATGAACCTGATCAATAAAAGTCTGCGGGTCCT
>NW_017688082.1:0-6016 GCF_001879085.1 Nicotiana attenuata
CTTCCGATTTTTTTGATGACTATCTGGATGACTGTACATATTTGACTCAGTTTTTATTCCTTTTGGTTGATTTTCTATTTGGTACATAAATAACTTTACATTCAGTACTTTTTATTTTCTATTTTGGTTTGTATATAAAGCTAAGTTACAATTTTGTATATATTCATCCCCGTTTGTATATTCTAATCCCCTATTGTAAATACTTAAAAATATGATCTCCGAGGGTGATGCCCCCCAGTATTCGAGGTTGATTGAAAAAATGCCTTGGATACTGTTTATGTTTTCCTTAGGAAGCATATAGTTGTTGCCTCGTTAAAAACTTTGCCTGTAAAACCCATTTGGGACAAAATCCGGTCTAAAGGAAAAAGAGTGCAACGCATGCTTTAAAACCTAAGGCTTCGTGTGAAAAGGGTGTCTTTGATAGCTTCGATCTAAAACCTGCACTGAGTTAGTTTTAATCTCAAATGGACAAAAGGATAAGGTCATACCTTGGTAGTAGTATCGTTTGAGTAAAGATACGTTCCAATTGTTTGGCAGTTGTTCACCTTTCATCGTGCTAAGTTTGTAAGATCATTTACCAACAACTCCGAGGACTCGGTACGGTCCTTCCCAATTCGGGCCCAGTTTAGCTTCATTTAGGTCTCGAGTATTGAGGGTGAATTTTCATAGAACTAAGTCCCCGATTTTGAAATATCAAAGGTTGGTCCTTCTATTGTAGTACCTTTCGATCCTTTGCTTCTGCGCGGCCATCCGAACAAGCTCTGCTTCTNATCTAATAATACACCTTAACCAATCAAAATGTGTGGCAAAAAAGTCTAACCTCATAACTGTGACATTTAGCAAAGTTACCCAAGTAAATTTCAGGAATTCTTCAAATGCATGATCGTTGAACTTTTTTTCATCTTGGTGAATCGCTTCAAACTCGGCCAAAAGCTACTGAGGTTTCAAGCTCTTTTTCCATAAGCTTCAACCCTGTAAAGCCAAAAACCAATCTAAATAACATCATATACATATTCTTTTTAAAACATGATCTACTGATCTAAGTCCGCGCCAACAACATTGCAGACAACACTAACTGAATCTTTCTTAGAAAATAAGAACACAACATGGGGGTATGCCTTGAAAGAAGCAACAATGTCTCATTGCGGTAAAAGAATATTGATTATTTCCCAGATTTCAGGTTAACACTCAGGTCCTTATTATTGAACCACAGTCTCGTACCTTGCATTTTTTGAGCTATTTTACCACCAATGTTGAAAAAATAAGCAATATAAAGGCAACCGAAATTATTGACAGAACATAAATGCATGCATTACTGACCTTTGAGGATTTCGTTCATATAGCCTATCTTTATTTTCATTGAGTTCCTTTTAGTGCCAGTTCTTGCTACCAAATTGACACAAAATATTCAGAAGTAGACATGCATAAGTAGAAAATAACATAATCCACCAGTAGCAAACACAGGAATGAAATATCTATAGATAGTGAAAAATAAAAAATAATATTGTACATATCTTAAATACAACAAAAATTTCTTACCTTGTGAATTATGGTAAATACTGCATCCAAGATCTCACTATTGAAAGGTTTAAATACAACATATTGATATTTCACCGGCATTTTTTCATTCTGTTTCTCACCGACATCAACATCATTGCCAGAGCTTCAAAATATTCATCATCGCCTGAAGCTAGAAGTTCAGCGATTTAGTTTTATCTTTCTGTAACCTTACTTGCATAGAGAAGTCTTTTGAATAGTAGAATTTATTTTCACATTACTACTTGTACACCTATACCTGGCCAATAAAAAATTAGGTAGACGAAAAAAGAATCATCAGTGATAGCTTTTTGACCATCTCAACTTTACTACCATGGCCAATTACCAATAGCGACACATCTAACTGAAATAACAAGTAAAATGCAAAAAGCTACTATTGCCTTTTAGCCTTCTATATTTGTATAACTTATATGAAAAATTTCCCCAATTCAAAGAAATATAAAATTTTGCATAGTTGAAGTTAGTCCTATTTTACTCGATAATATAAAGGAGATCAAAAGAAATTCTTACCAAATAGTTTTGTGTCGTTTCAGGCATATCGCTGAACACCTTGAGTTCATTAGTTTTCAGAGTTTAAAATCTCACCATCTTGAGTAAAAATTGAAAAATAACCGAAAGAATAAAGTAAAAGAAGAGTAAAAAAATAAAAAAAAATTGAGATGGAAAATATTACCAACTATAAAATATATTAAGATTTACACATATAGAACACAATGAAAGTACATTTACAAATAAACCGATATTATCACCAATTAAATTTTTGTTACTGTAGCACAGACCCGATCTTCCAACAAAAAGCAAAATACAATAGATTTTTGCATCGACATTTCGATTTACAGTTAGTAATTAGTGCCAAAAGACGAACATATATCAATGATGATTAAGCCAAAATAATATAAAATTATATGCACCAGGTACAATCTCAAACATGCATGTGCAGATCAGATAGAGTTACTGACATGTATGTAAAAGATCTAGCTAGAAATTAAAACTAAAATTGAAGAAACAATATTTCAAAGGACTTCCGAAGTGATGGTCAGAAATCACTGCAAGAAAGGAAAACGGGGGGAAACTTACCAGAAGTAACGAATGAAATAAAAGCTAGAAAATTAGAAACCGTAAATGGATGATACAAAAAGAAATTTTGAGGAGTGGGAGAAAGATAAGAATATAGAGCTTGCTGGTAGATATGAACAGTGAGAAGAACAAGGGTTAGTTCCGTGGTAACTTCAAACATAAAACACAAAGTACACGTGTTTTGCGATAATGAACTAAGAGGGAATACCAATTTACCCCTAAAGTGGATTACATTTACGATAAAACCTTTCATCGTACACACAAACCTTTGTTTATTATACAGTTACTAGATAGGGTTGCCCGTGCTATGCACGGGCCCAGCGTATTATGTATTGTGATTTTTCGTTTTTGTCCAAGTATTCCAATGCCAATAGAATAGTGCTCCTTCCATAGAAATGAAAAAAGACAATCGTATAAATAGTAGGCTAGTACAACATATGCAAAAGAGGACGTAAAAACACTCTACTACTCTATTGCTTTCATGTACCTATTACACAGATTGTATGGTACATGAACAACAACAACAACAACAACAACCCAGTATAATCCCACTTAGTGGGGTCTGGGGAGGGTAGTGTGTACGCAGACCTTACCCCTACCCTGGGGTAGAGAGGCTGTTTCCAAATAGACCCCCGGCATCCTTCCCTCCAAGAAATTCCCACCTTGCTCTTGGGGAGACTCGAACTCACAAACTCTTGGTTGGAAGTGGAGGTTGCTTACCATCACAGCAACCCCTCTTGTCTATTGTATGGTACATAAAGATCTTAAATATTCAAGAATTGACTTGAGTCTAAGATCTATATATGTACTTCCATGAACAGGCCAAAGGGTTGTCATATGAGCATAAATGCCTAAACATATATATCAAGCACATATTCTTGTATCAAAATATCATGAAATCTCGGCATAATTAAGAAAACTATAATAGAAAGAGATTTAAGATCTAGAATAGCTTATAATGAAACATTTTAACGGCATCCAAAGCCCCTGCAGATCCCACCTGATATAGATTAATCTCAAATCAGTTTTTACCACCCAAATCATATTCCAACATTATGTATCTTGAAGAGATGGGACATCGTATAAACTTGATCTTCTTGGACCATTTAGAAAGTTTAGGTTGGTCCTTTGTTTCTCTTACACACTTGAATCTCATTTGTAGAATCATTAGTATTATATGTTTTCAGTTGCTCTACAGCTTATTTATCCATATATCTTCATAGATCCAATCACCAAAGAAGTGATTCTGCCGATTTCTGTTGTTTTAGCTCATTTAGGAGAGAACATGAGTTACCATTAATGTTCAGAATGCACGGAGCAGCTAAGAAGAGACACATTGCGATATGTAAACTTGAGAATTAAGCGAAAGTCTGTAGCTTGTTTCCAATACTTAACACGATGTTTGGGTTGCGCGACCACTTCAGCATTAAGTCACTCCTAATATTAAGTGCATAATAAAACATCAAGGACAGACAACCTAAATTTTATGAACAAATAAGTACATCAACATGGACAAAGATAATATGACATACATACATGTAGTTCTAACAAAACCACCTGAAAAGAATAGAATTGATCTTCAGGGTTCATTTTCAAGGAGCATTTCTGCTAGCATCCTTGAACAAATATTTTGTTGCTTTAACAATTCTGCAATGTACCACAAGCAGTGGCGGAGCCACATTGAAGCCAGGGGTGTCAAGCGACACCCCTTCACCGGAAAATTATACTGTTTTGTTAGATAATTTTTTTTAGTTTGTGTATATTTACTACACGTTGACTCCCCTTGACTTTTCGATGTACTTAATTATTTATATTTTGACAACCTTGAGGAAATTGTGCCAGAACCGTAGGAAGGAACCATAGGTCAAAGAGAACAGAGGGTACCCGACGATGTAAGTCTTCTGGTTTCTTTATTTGCTAAATAGATTTTGCATTTTTCTTCCCGCTTCCTTGTTAGCTGGGAACCCCCTCCTCTATGAAGCAGAGAATGATCTTATCCATGTCTACCAATTTCATCCTTAATAGGCATTTCAAAACCTATTCATCCTCCAAAAACATAGCAATAATTGACAATTTGATATGCATGCACAAACCTTTAGATACTCAACCAAATTGAGAAAGAAAAAATCGGAATAAAAATCACTAGAAATAAAAAATCATAGAAGACACCGGACAAACTGGAATCAAGAAGGAAAACTTTGACACGAACTCAAAAGCTAAGGCCGAAAATAGGAGAAACAAATAAATAACATATTTGGGATTTCTTTGAAAACTAAGCGAAAAGGAAGAGAAAATAAAAAGAAGAAAAGCAGAAAGATTAAGCAGAGAAACGTACAGATTGCAAAACAAAATGAGAAAAAATAACAGTAGAGAAAAGAAGAAAATCACCAGAAAAGAGAAGCCGGAAGTGGAAGAGGACAGAGAAAGTGAGAAATGAAAAGAAGATGACCCAAAGTTACTTCCAAGAAGAAGCCAAAGTTTCACAGTGGGTCTGTCTACTACTAACACGTGGAAAGCTAATCAGGATGTTAGTTACCATTTTGCCCTTGGACGACGAAACATAAGAGTAGAACTTTCACTTATTAATAAGTTAAAATAAATTAGTTATTTAGATAGGTCAGAAACCCTAATTTAAGAATCTGGGCCCTCCTAAATTTAACTGTAAATTAAAATACCAAGATATTCCTTCTGTTACCGACTTACCTTTCACCGAACAGTCTGCACACGCCACACGAACTCAATCTCCTTCCCCATATTTATTACTCCACAGTCCACACCCCAAGCGCTTAGTTTATTCAGTTTCAGTTCATTAAATTAAATTGGATAACAGAAGCTCCCTCCTTTCATCTGGCAAACTGTAAAAAACATGGCTCTGTTTCATAGCCGCATTCCGTTTTCAGCATCTGCATCTCTTTCTGCAAAAAGAGACCTTACTAAATTGTTTCTTGGAAGTAATTCTATATAGACATGGTTCATCAGACCGTTTGGCCCATTACAAAGTTTTCCTATCGACGCCCTCTTGGGCGTGAAGTATTTTCCTTAAAAATATGATCTCCGAGGGTGATGCCCCCCAGTATTCGAGGTTGATTGAAAAAATGCCTTGGATACTGTTTATGTTTTCCTTAGGAAGCATATAGTTGTTGCCTCGTTAAAAACTTTGCCTGTAAAACCCATTTGGGACAAAATCCGGTCTAAAGGAAAAGAGTGCAACGCATGCTTTAAAACCTAAGGCTTCGTGTGAAAAGGTGTCTTTGATAGCTTCGATCTAAAACCTGCACTGAGTTAGTTTTAATCTCAAATGGACAAAAGGATAAGGTCATACCTTGGTAGTAGTATCGTTTGAGTAAAGATACGTTCCAATTGTTTGGTCAGTTGTTCACCT
>NW_017688083.1:0-806 GCF_001879085.1 Nicotiana attenuata
CCTCCGTTTTTCCTATACCCGTGAGGGTGTAAAGGAATTTTTCCAATTAAAGGACAATCGGAACGGGATTTATTATTGATATTCAGAGTTGCCACTTGGGAGATTAATGGTGTCCCAAGTCACCGGTTGAATCCCGATCCGAGGAAATTATGACTCTGTTAACAGTCCGCGAACCAGAACTCCGAGTAAGGAATTCTGTTAACTCGGGAGAAGGTATTAGGCATTCCCGGATTTCGTGGTTCTAGCACGGTCGCTCAACTGTTGTATTTGCTTTTATCTGATTTTAAAACATATTCTAACCTATGTGCCTTTTATTTTAACCGCTTTTATTTTATGTCTTTTTAATAAGAATTGCAACGTCGTGAAAATGTATCTCGAACCACGTCACACCAGTGCACACGTGGCTTTTGACGCATTTCGACTCCGTTGAGATTTAGATTTGGGTCACATAAATGTGCACCCGCATTCAGGAAGGTAATATTATTAAAATACGCGCCTAAAGCAACTACGATTTTATTATCTTTGGGGGAAACCGTGAAATTCGCTAAACGGTTCACCCGAATTCTAAGTATTTTTATAGCATTTATTAAGGGCCCCGCAATTTATATTTTATTTGGCGAGGCTCGTCTCATCATTTATTTAAAGGTCAATCCTAAAACGGCTATGATTTTCTATTGGGCTTCGTCTCTATCAATAAAAGAAAGGTCCTATTTTAACATTGTTTAAGAATTATTGTACTTGGGTCCATGTGCCCTCATGAAAACAGATCCTTATCATGTTGGGCCTTGCAAGCAACCCTCATAAAA
>NW_017688083.1:5191-6016 GCF_001879085.1 Nicotiana attenuata
AAAGACTAAATTGTAATTACACCTTCCCTTGTTCTCCAGGTGGGCGCCTGACTGCTGAAACTTGAAAAGTATTCCCTTATTCTCTAGGTGGGCTCCTGATTGCTGAAGCTTGAAAAGTATTCCCTTGTTCTCCAGGTGGGCTCCTGATTGCTGAACTTAAAAAGTATTCCCTTGTTTTCCAGGTGGGTGCCTGATTACCAAAACTTGAGTTGTATTCCCTTGTTCTCCAGGTGGGCGCCTGATTGCCAAAACTTGAGTTGTATTCCCTTGTTTTCCAGGTGGGTGCCTGATTACCAAAACTTGAATTGTATTCCCTTGTTCTCCAGGTGGGCGCCTGATTGCCAAAACTTGAACTGTATTCCCTTGTTCTCCAGGTGGGTGCCTGATTGCTGAACTTGAAATGTATTCCCTTGAAATGGCTTTTGGATGGGTTTTAGAAAGGAAGGTATAAAAGCTCAAAATAATTCAAATGTGGGTTCAACATTACAACTTTCGGAATCATATCTCTTGCAACAACCATAACTTCTGCCCCAGTTTCCTTCTTGGTGATTCTTGGATTTTTCTTCTGTTGTGACTGAACCTCAGTGAGGCTGCCTACGTAACCTTTCGGGATCAAGTCAAACGTAGTTCAGGACATAAGATCGCTTCATCGTTGCGATGTTTCTTTTCTACTATTCTTCTTTTCTTTTCCTTTCCTTCTTTTCTTTTCTTGTTTTTTTTTACTCTTTTTTTTTACTTTTTTCTTTTTTTTACTTTTCTTTGCTTTTCCCACTTTGATTTCCCCGTTCGATTCTCAAGTTTTGTCGTTTGATTCCGAAAGTAGGG
>NW_017688084.1:0-620 GCF_001879085.1 Nicotiana attenuata
TGCATCATTAGTGGGAAGAGCAATGGCCTCCACCCACTTAGATACATAGTAGACTGCCACCAAGATGTACCTATGACCGTTAGAATATGGAAACGGTCCCATGAAGTCAATTCCCCAAACATCAAAAAGCTCCACTACCAGAATGTTTTGCAACGGCATCTCTTGCTTCTTTGTGATCGTTCCGGTTCTTTGGCACCTGTCACACATTTTAACAAAAGCACGTGCATCCTTAAACAATTTTGGCCAATAGAAACCTGATTGTAGAACTTTTTGGGCGGTCCTATCACCACCATGATGACCTCCGTATGGTGAGGCGTGTCAGTCATGAAGTATGGCAATCATATCCTCCTCAGGAACACATCTCCGCACTAACTGATCTGCACAGAGCCTGTACAAGAATGGCTCATCCCACATGTAGAGCCTCACATCATGCAAGAACCTTCTTCTATTATCAGGTGTCAGGTCTGGTGGTGTCACCCCACTTGCAATAAAGTTCACATAATCTGCATACCACGGGGCTGTGCTTGAGGTGATTGCCAATAACTGCTCATCAGGGAATGTTTCTTCGATTGTAGCCCCTTCAGCCACATGGTTCCGATTTTCTAATCTGGACTAAGTGT
>NW_017688084.1:4813-6016 GCF_001879085.1 Nicotiana attenuata
CGCGCGTTCCTCATTACCTGCCATCTCAATTGGCTGTGGTTGAACTACGATGTCCAACTCTCTTTCAATTCTGGTTCTAGCGTCCACCTCCCTCCTCAATCTGTGAAGTGTTCGTTCAATTTCGGGATCGAGAGGAAGGAGATTGTTTGCGCTTCTACTTCTTCCCATTCAATTGAAAATCCTGTATTAGCACAAATAAAGTGAACTGAAAGTTAATACTCGAATAAATAAATAATAAAAGCTCAATTGAGTCAAGTAGCTAATTTCTAAGTCCCCGGCAACGGCGCCAAAAACTTATTGCGACCAAAAACACTCACGCAAGTGCACGTGATCGTCAAGTAATAGAGTAGTGAGTAGAGTATCATTCCCACGAAGACTTGTGATTAACCGTTGACTGATTCAAACTCAATTAATTTATCTATCCAAGAGGTTCTTCACAAAATAGAGATGTAACTGTTTTTCTACCTAAACTTTCAAACAATAATGTAACTAGAGCAATTAACCGAACAAATGATGATTTCGAGTAACAAACAGTAGGAGAGGATATTCCAGGGTCACAGGCTAGTTAACAATCGTGTTGCGTTCTTGGCTTAAAACGACTAATTGATTTATCTGGGTTATTGGTTGACAAGGTTAATATCACTCATAAGAATCTGTCGAGTTCTTACTTGCCTATTCAAGTCAACTCAATGCCTATATGTCTATCCCAATTGCGAATCCGTTCCCCGAGGCCCGGGTTCAAGAACTTGCTCTATCTAATTCTATATGCAATCTAAAGTTCCCACTTTCGAGTTCAACTCTAGATTCGTAGATAGTATTTCACTGTTAGCTACTCAGCAAAATAACTAAAAGCAGAATTAAATAAACAACCCAATATGATAAACCAACTTTGTCAAATTAGACCTCAAACAACAACATTCATGTTCTACCCATGACCCTAGAACAATGGGTTTTAGCATCTCATACTAGTGTTCAACACAACAGGGTTCAATTTCATCACAAATAGCAAAAACAAAGGGAAGAAAAGAAGAACTTGATCAAATCTCCTCCTTGCCTCTTGCCTCCGTTTTCCTTGTACTAGACTATGAAAAACTTGATAAATTAACTTTGGGCGAGCTTGACTTTATATAGGTTAAGTGGGTTTCCCTCCAGATTTCCAATTCTGCCCCTGAATAGTCTCTTCCTAACTGGGACTAGCGCGAG
>NW_017688085.1:0-1206 GCF_001879085.1 Nicotiana attenuata
GCAAAAATGATTGCTTTGGGTTGTTCACTTTTCTTTTGCTTCTTCATCATATCTTATTATGTATATTCAGAGGATTTACAATCCTTTATTTAAAGGTATCTATAGAAGTACTTGTAGATCTGATATTTGTAGACTTCATGGACAATATCAAACATACATACGTTATTTGTTTAGCCACATTCCTTGTAGAGTTTCTCTAACTTCTGATATTGGTCATGCTGTTAATGGAAATGATTATTTCACAATTACATGTCATTGGATAGATGATAATTATTGTATGCAAAAACGTATTATCGTTTTTAAATATGATGAAGATCAGAGTCATGTTGCTGTATTTATAAGTACTACTATTTGTGAAGTTGTTGAATTTTATAATCTCAAGCAAAAAGTATTGTGTATGTCTTTTGATAATGCTTCTAACAATGATGCCGCAATTTCAATATTAAAAATGCATTTGCAACCACCACTTGCCTAAAATTTTCATGTTAGGTGTGCATGTCATATTTATAATTTAAATCGTTAAAAGTGGCCTTGATTTATTTTCAACTGAGATTACTCATGTTAGAAGAGCAGTTGGTGTTATTCAAGGAAATAATAGACAATCTAGAATAAAGGAATTTAAGAATAAGTGTATCCAGTATAACCTTAAACCCAGATTCATGCCAGACGAAATTGTTATTAGATGGAATTATACATATATATATATATATATATATATATTATATTTTAAATTGTTGCTACAAATATAGATTCCCAATAACTGAAGTTGCTAATGCGCATTGTACTGATCCAAACCGTATGTTAACAACTACTACTTGGGAGGTCATTAATGATGTTGTTAAATTTTTACATAAATTTTATACAAATACTGTTGAGTTTTCTGGAGCATATTACTGTTACTATGGCTTTAGTACATATAGCTGAAATTTCTTTTCTACTCTTTGAATTTAAGAAGAAAGAAAAATATAGGGATGTTGTTGAATAAATGCAAGCAAAATTCAAAAAATATTTCTTTTCAATTCCTCCGATTTACTTAATTGGTGCTGTTTTAAATCCTTCTATTAAGATGTCTCATTGTCACCAATTAATGAACACTTTATATACTTATATGGAGATTGGACCAACTGAAACCCTATATATATATATATATATATATATATATATGTCTTGTATAGAACAAACTAAATAGTATTCTTACTAACAGTT
>NW_017688085.1:5599-6016 GCF_001879085.1 Nicotiana attenuata
AATCAAATGGATCGTAACCCTAATTACCGGTGTGACCAAAAAGGGGTAACGAATACTGGTGGCAACGAAAACCTAGGTGATACCACTATAATGCAAAATTACGGACAAAACAGAGGAGGAAGCACCTTTGGGCACTCAGAGGGATAAATCCATAGCTAATCCAACTGGAATGAAGGAATGGAAAAACCTATTTGTGGGTAATAGAATGGCGGCAAGGGACATGAATTTGAGCTTTGTTGCCCTAATTGTGAAGGATGGGGAGAAAATTATTGAACTAAACAAGGAGGAAATAGAAAAGGAAAATGCAAAGTGGAGGCAAGCATTGATACTGTATGTGGTAGGTGATACCCCGACCATTGGAGCTCTTGAGAGGTTTATTTCAGCGCATTGGAACTTTTCCTCGAAACCAAAAGTTTT
>NW_017688086.1:0-6016 GCF_001879085.1 Nicotiana attenuata
ATGCAGGCGACATCGTCGTGAAAAATCCAGATGCAACAAACACTGGCCAAGATCCATCTCCTGTGCACAATGAGACGCATATGGTGGGTATGATTGATTGTGAGAATGAGCCGACAGAAGAAACCTAGAAGCAGTCTGCTCAGAACAACGTGATGAAGTATTGTGAAAATTCCAGCAATCTTGGTGTGAAATTCAGTGGCTAAGACGCCGTACTTGGTAATTGGGAAGACGCTCCATCTTTTGGAGTTTTGGTGGTTTATTTTGTTGTCATTCCTGTTGTCCGGGTTATTTCAGGGTTGTAATCCGGATATTGTCTTGTGACTCAAACCCTTCTATCCTTTCACTTTGTCTTGTTCGTCTCGTCGTGATAGTTTGTGTAGTGTTGTTTAGGTTTGTTCAAGGGTTGTAACTCTAGTCTAGTTTGCTTGTTTCGTTGTTTGAACCCTTTCACCGTCAGTCTAATGCAATTCTCTGTTTCCCGCCATTTCTAGTCATTTTATCTGGTTCCTTTCTCCTTTTGCAATTCTTTTCATGCTGGTTCTGGTGACATGACATGCACGCATAATTCTCAGCCTGGTTTTAAAAGTCAGAAGCAATAAAATAATGTTAAAGATGTAAGGACCATCGAGGGATTTTGAAATCTCTTCGAGCCCAAATCGTGTGAAACTGGGTCAGATAGAACATAAAGAAATACTATTGAAACGCATCCTGCCGCATCAGATTGAAGCCAAAGGCAGGTTTGCCCAATTGTCAGGGGCCGTTCATGGTAAGGAAAGTGAGAGTGTTGTCCAATGGTGCTTTGTATTCAACAGATGTAGGAGGCAAATGTGCGGATATGGTTATCAAGTCTGATACAATCAAGATGTTACGAATGTTTTCCCTATTTTGCTTAATTGCATTTGTTTGCACTTGGCATGTTTTGAAGATTGGAATGACAAAGGCATTTTGTTCTGCTATCTAAACACTTTATCCTTTGTTACCCCCTTTGAGCCTTATGTATTTTCTTTCATACCCCTCTTTTGGAATCAATGACAAAGTTCGTAAACACAAGCATGGAATGTAAGTGAAGGAAAAGGAGAAGGGAACAGTGAAAAGAGAGAGAGAAGAAAAATGAAAAAAAGAGGAAAAGAAAAGGAAAAGAAAAAGAAAAAGAAAAAGAAAAAGAAAAGAAAAGAAAAAGGAAAAGAAAAGAAAAAGAAAAAAGAAAAGAAAAAGAAAAGAAAAGAAAAGGAAAAGAAAAGAAATGAAAGGAAAGAAAAGAAAAGTGGAAGAAAAGGAAAGATCGCAACAACGAACGTAGTTTTATGACCTGAACTACGTTTGACTTGATCCCGAAAGGGTACGTAGGCAGCCTCTCTCCGAGGTTCAATCACACCGAAATAAAAAGCCAAAAGTCCCCAAGGAGGAAACTGGAGCAGAAGTTGTGGTTGTTGCGAGAAATCTGATTCCGAAAGTTGTAATTTTGAGGCCATGTTGAATTGTTTTGAGCCTTTGATACCCTTTCTTCCTAACCCTGTCCAAAAGCATGCATTACGATCCAAAGAAAGACCTTCTGATCAATCTTCGAGAGATGCCGGGTCAAGCGAGTAGAGGTGGACCATATCAGGGGCAACAATCCGGTCCAAACAAGGGAAATGAATAATGAGAGAGTCTTGAGGATGAATGCCCTCACGGGTACCACAAGGCGACGAAAGCTGAGAGAAATCAAAAATGAGAGAGTCTTATTGGTGAAAACCTTCACAGGCACCATAAGGCGATAGTGAGATGAGAGAAAGACCAAAAGGAGAGAGGCTTGATGGTGAAAACCCTTCGGGCACTACAAGTCGAAAAAAATTGTGATCGGATAAGCGGAGCATTGAAGCCTAGTTTCACGGCAAAAAGGTACAACAAGAGCTGACCATCAGATTTGCTTGACAGAATAGGTTGCAGATGCATGTCAAGGTCATCAGAGTCAGTGTCCATATCCGATAGGTTTCTACGTTGTAGTTTTCTTGTTATGAATCATCTCTTTCCATTGTCCTCTACTCTGTTCCTTTCGTCTTGTTTACTTCCTCATCCTGAGTCAATTCGGTCATAACAAGTGAGAAATGACTTCAAAATCTGCCACCAGCTTTCCAATTGAACAAAATAGGATTTGGCCAGCATATCAAATCGTCATAAGTCAGGAAAAATAGCAGGCACACTGAGCTGGCAACAATCTGCATGCCTTGGGATCCTTGTGAAATGCAAGGGCTTGGTATTTGTCAATTCATGAACAACGCAACAAATGAAGGGGCTGGGGTGAATGGATCAAAGGTATTTTCATTGAAACATGAAAGGCTTGGTACATATCAGATAGAGGGTGCTTGGTGAACGGATCAGAGGTATTTTCTGCGTTAAGGAAAGTGGTTAGCAAGGTCTCCAAGTGAGAATCGGTTATCAAGGCAAGTGAAGGAACAATACAACTTCAAGGCCGAGGCCAGTGATTAAGTCAAGAAAGAACATCATGTACACGAAGTGGGAGCAATAGACGTGCTTTGGGATTCATATGAGACATAAGGGTTGGGAGATGCCAGTTCATGCAATGCAACAAGTGGAGGATATCGGGAACAAGCAAGGTCTTCGAGTGGAAATCAGTCATCTTGGCAAATGCAGAAACAGTCGCCTTCAAAGTTCAAGGCCACAAACCAACCACCACATTTTTAAACTGACAAGATTTTTCTTTGATTGAAACAGGGGCAGAAAGTTTTCGTTGGTTTCGGAGAAACCCTCCTTAGGGAAAAAGCAAGGACCAAAACAGGTATGACTGGAAACTCTCAGGACCCTCCTGGAGAATGGGACTTAGTTTAAAATTCAAAACAATCATGAGTAGCATAATTTAGCATAAATAGGAATATAAGTTGGTTTCAAAGTTTGCACGTTTAAGATAGGATTCAATTAGGAGTTTTCAAGACCCTCCTGGATAATGGGATGTAGCTTTAAAGTTTGTTTAGATAACAAGATATAGTGGGAGTCGTACCTTCAGTAGATATAACTTAGGTTAAAACTATCTTTTAACTAGAAGTTGTCAGGACCCACCTGGATAATGGGGAGTAGTTTAAGACCTTTTAGACAACAAATGTAGTGGGGGTAATACCTCTAGAGGATATAACTTAGGTTCATAATTATTAGAAGTTGTCAAGACCTCCCTGGATAATAGGACTTAGCTTTTAAATTCTTATAATAGTTGGTAGAATAATTCAGTTTAACACTTACCCATGTACCCAGCTACCAAACTGGGGCAGAAAATTTTCTTTGTTTGTTTTGTTGCAGTCAGGAGCCCACCTAGAGAACAAGGGAATACTTTTCAAGTTCAGCAATCAGGAGCCCACCTGGAGAACAAGGGAATATTTTTCAAGCTTCAGCAATCAGGCGCCCACCTGGAGAACAAGGGAAGTACAATTCAAATTTTAGTTTTTAATTTTAAATATTTGATAACATGTTGTACCCAGCCACCAACTGGGTAAGAAAATTTTCTTTGTTTGTTTATTTTGTTGCAGTCAGGAGCCCCCCTGGAGAACAAGGGAATACTTTTCAAGTTCAGCAATCAGGAGCCCACCTGGAGAACAAGGGATTTCAAGCTTCAGCAATCAGGCGCCCACCTGGAGAACAAGGGAAGTACAGTTCAATTTTAGCTTTTAATTTTTGATATTTGATAACATGCTACACCCAGTCACCAAACTCGGGTAGAAAATTTTCTTTGTTGTTTATTTTGTTGCAGTCAGGAGCCCACCTGGAGAACAAGGGAATACTTTTCAAGCTTCAGCAATCAGGAGCCCACCTGGAGAACAAGGGAATGTTTCAAATTTCAGCAGTCAGGAGCCCACCTGGAGAACAAGGGAATATTTCAAATTTCAGCAATAAGGCGCCCACCTGGAGAACAAAGGAAGTACAATTCAATTTTAGCTTTTAATTTTTGATATTTGATAACATGCTACACCCAGTCACCAAACTGGGGTAGAAAATTTTCTTTGTTGTTTATTTTGTTGCAGTCAGGAGCCCACCTGGAGAACAAGGGAATACTTTTCAAGCTTCAGCAATCAGGAGCCCACCTGGAGAACAAGGGAATACTCTTCAAGCTTCAGCAGTCAGGAGCCCACCTGGAGAACAAGGGACGTACAATTCAAATTCTATCCTTTAATTTTTAATATTTGATAACATGATGTGTCCAGCCACCACACTGGGGCAGAAATTTTTCTTTGTTTGTCTGTTTTGTTGAAGTCAGGAGCCCGCCTGGAGAACAAGGGGATACTTTTCAAGTCAGCAGTCAGGAGCCCGCCTGGAGAACAAGGGGATACTTTTCAAGTCAGCAGTCAGGAGCCCGCCTGGAGAACAAGGGAATACATTTCAAGTCAGCAGTCAGGAGCCCGCCTGGAGAGCAGGGAATACATTTCAAGTCAGCAGTCAGGAGCCCGCCTGGAGAGCAGGGAATACATTTCAAGTCAGCAGTCAGGAGCCCGCCTGGAGAGTAGGGAATACATTTCAAATGTCAGCGGACAAGCATCACTCGGAGGAATGGCGAAACATCTCCAATCACAATGCAAGGCAACAACGCAAGAATACCATCGGAAGAATACAAGTTCAAGGCAACACAAAGAGCAAGTTAGAAGACATAGATAGGACTATTCTTGTAATTCATAGATCATAGCTTGGACTAGCTTCTTTTTATTTTTACTCGGTGTAATAAGGAGGTCAGCGAGCAGTAGCAGCAGCGACAGTAGTGAAATCACAGCTCCTGGTAGTCCCAGCTACCAAACCTTCCCGAACTACACTGACCTGATTCCTTTTTAGCCAAGGATATGTAGGCAACCTCAGAAGCAGGGTGCGGTCAACTCTTTCAAAAATGCTTCGCACGGAGTATTCAAACGGGCAAAAATCGCTCGTAATTGCTCACTTATCTTTGCACGAAAACTCTTCATGTTTCCGAGCAAAGAGGGGCAGCTGTGAGCACGTGATTTTTGCCCTATATGAATTACTCCCAGAAATTCAAACAAAATGATTTCTTTCATTATTGTGCAATTTTGTGGATTTTTTATGACATTTTATGTTAATTGTTTGCGTTTTGTTTGTGTGTTTTAATTGGCGAAAAATATAACAATGTTTGGCATGTGCATTTAGGGTTTAATTTCACATTTTAGGATTGATTAGTAATTAAGTTACTTTACAAGGGGAAAATAACAAAAATAGTTCATGTTGCGTTTTTAAATATCAATTGTTGAATTTGTCATGAGTTTACTTTTAAATTAGGACTTAATGAATTTTTTAGGAATTAATTAGTTTAGTTTTAGGAATTAATTTGGATTCTTATTAAATTTTGAAAAGAAAACAAAAAGGGATTTAATTTGCTTTGTTTGAAAAAGAAAAGAAAGAAAATAAAATGAAAAAGAGAAATATAATAGGCTGGTTACACATTTTGGGCCAACTTTGCTTAGCCCAAACAGATCCCTTCCCCAAACCATACCCGCCCCAAGCCCAAATCACATCCCTTACCCGGCCTGCTCTGACTAAATGAAACGACACCGTTTCGATGGGATTCAATCCCAGCCGTCGAGGATCTTTGATCCAACGGCTGGGAAGTGGGTTGGTATACATATATAACTGTCTGAATACCCTTCCCCCCCTCGTTTCGTTCTCTCTCCCACAGAGACCCTAGATCCACCCATCGTCTCCGCCACCCACCGCCGGAACCACCGCCGGCGGCGAACGCCGCCATGGCCAATCCATCCCAAAATCACACCCCAGATTCTCTTTCTCTTCCTCATTCCAAATATCAAGTCAGTCTCCCTCTAATCCTCCCGTATCTCGTCGAATCTACATCAGAAGATTTTCCGGCCAAGTCGCCGGTTACGCCAAATGGTCCCAAATTAACACCATTGGACCGCCTTGACCTCCTCCACCCAACCCCCATAGCCGCTTGGCTCGAATATGACCAGAACGGCTCGAATATCTATTTCAAGTTTTCCAGCCAAAACCCTAAAATGGCCAAAGTACATGCAAC
>NW_017688087.1:0-2564 GCF_001879085.1 Nicotiana attenuata
AAATATTAATTCATAATAAAAATCAAGCATGCTTTTGATAGATTGAATAATTGTTTTGAAATTGAAGATCTTATTGCTGAAATCGAAAAATGCGAAAAGAAAATCATTTAGTAAATAAAACAGTGAATAGTGCTTGTTTTAGCCTTGCTTCCCCGAGATTCGTCGGGCTCTGGTTGTCCTGATGGTCCAATTCTGGAGATATGCCCCTCTGCTCACAGCCTGTATGGAAGGGCCTTCCTCCCTCTCCTCCTCGAGAATAACACAACAGTCCATGTCACTGTCCTCTAGAAACAAGTTCTTCACTGCTGCAAGTGCTTCTTCTTCATCTGACCCATAAATAATGTCGGCCTGTTGGAAAGTCTGCTCCAGATGCGGTATTGGCTGCTCTAATGGGTAGTAAGGACCGCGCCATGGTGGCGACCAGCTATTAAATTCTTCCCAGGTGTATTCATATCCCAAACCGAAGGTAGTGCCATGTTTCTTGAGTTTTATGGGTTTAGAGATCCCTTGGAGGTTCTTGCCGAGCCCTTTGCCAGGTTCGTACCCACTCCAACTCAGTATACTCTCGAATTTGCTATCCCACCATTTATCTTTGTCGACAACATTGACCCGCTCGATGTGGTGGTAAGTTTCTCCACCCAGCTTCCTTCTTCCCCCGATCGCCGGAATGGTCTGGCGACTATATATAGGGTTGCTACTGTCGCCGTGAATGATCACTTCCTGGTGATTCCATTCGAACTTTACTGCCTGCTACAGCATTGATGCTACGGCCCCGGCAGCATGAATCCATGGTCGTCCTAGCAGCAAGTTGTAAGATATTGGCACATCTATCACCTGGAAATCGACCTCGACCAGGTTGGTCCCATTTGCAGGCGTAGACTAATCTCACCGATGGTGGACCTCTGAGAACCATCAAAGGCTTTCACATTGATTGCTCCATCCTTTATCTCATGCAGCCCTTTGCCCAATTTCATGAGTGTTACCAGCGGACAAATATTAAGACTGGAACCTCCATCGATCAGGATCCTGGTGATGAAATAATTTTTGCATTGCACGGTGATGTGCAGTACTTTGTTGTGACCTAGCCCTTCAGGTGGCAGCTCGTCCTCATAAAAGGTGATCTTATGGCTTTCCAGCACTTGTCCTACCATATTAGCCATTTCCCCGCCAGTGATGTTACTTGGTACGTATGCTTCACTCAGCACCTTTAACAGAGCATTCTTGTATGTCTTGGAATTTTGCAACAAAGAGAGGATGGATATTTGTGCTGGCGTCTTGTTTAACTGGTCGATGACCGAATATTCCTTGGCCTGTATTTCCCTCCAAAGGTCGTCCGGACCTGTCTCAATGAGGGGTGGCCGATTGGAGGCCTGCTTGCTTGATTCAGCTAGATGTTTAGGGGTATAGACTCTACCAGTTCTTGTCATACCCTGTGCTACAATAGTTTCTCCAATCCTGACCTTGCCCTTCAATCTCGCCTCGGTTGTATAATCCCAGGGTACATCATTTGTATAGAAGGGCGGCAAGACTGCAACCTCAAATGGCGCGGGTGCATTAGTCGGAGATGTGAATTCAGCCTCAATTGGTGCCGGTGCTTTTGCAGATGGCGCTGCTTCAATTTCGAGAGGTATAGACATGTTCACCTCAGCGTCCTCAGATGGTTGGATCTGAACTATGATCGGATTGAGAGTAATTGTTGGTTTCTTTGGGTCATCACCTTCTGCGATCAACCCGATCGATCCCTCGGGATCCCAGTCATCTTCCACTTCAATCATGTGGATACCTCAACCCTTATGGTCTGGCAGAGGGTTGTTGCGGACGTTTGAAGCGGTTTCCTTTGCCACAATGATCTTGTTATCAATCAAAGACTGCATCTTGTCTTTCAAGGAGCGGCATTCATCGATGGTGTTCCCTTTTATGCCAGAGTGGTATGCACAGGACTTGTTTGGGTTAACCCACTAAGAAGTATTCTTAAGGGTTGTAGCAGGGACGGGGGTGACATAACCAGCAGCTTTGAGCCTCTCATACAGCTGGTCGATGGGTTCAGCGATGGCTATATATTGTTTTGGAGGTCTGCGATCAACATTAGGTCGGGGTCTAGGGAAGTTTTGGTGTGCAGGGAGTGATTGATAATGGGATGGTTTGGTAGACATGAGCGGGTTATGAGTATCTGGGTAAGGTAGGTTGGTATGTAGGAGGTGGAGATGACTGATAAGTTGGTGGTGGAGCTTGATATGAGGGTGCTTGGTAATTTGGGGTTGGTTGGTATGTGAGTGGAGGTGTTGGGTAAGCTTGGTATTTAAGGGGAGACTTGGTCCTTTGTGCAACCATCACGGCCCCTACGTCCCTTTTCTTTGACACACCATCGGACTGTAAAGCCTTATTCGTAGCTTGCAAAGCTTCGAAGTTTGTAACCATTATACTTTTAATACATTCTTCAATTCTTTCACCTAATTTGATAATGTCGGAGAACTTGTGGTTCTCAATCATCATTAGCCGTTCATAGTACTGCGGGTCCTGAGCCGACGAGAACTTTTCATTGCTCTCTCTAGCGGTCTGACCTT
>NW_017688087.1:4865-6015 GCF_001879085.1 Nicotiana attenuata
GACCCTGGGTATGACTTGCTTCCTACCTGCTTGCCTCATAACTCGAAGAGGGACGTAAAGATATGTTCCTCTTAGACCAATCAGTATCAGGAAAGGTGCATCTCTGGATCGGGCGATGAACTCCTCTGTTGGAAACTACTCGAACATCCATTGAACTTGTTCTTCAGTCAGATTATCAAAGAGCCCAACCCATTCCTTGGCATTCTCAGGATGAGCGAACATGTCGGGGATGTAATTCATTCGCTTTGGGTGGTGGAAAGCGATGTGATCATCCCAGTCCCTTCGCTGAATCTCTTGCCAGTATTCGCCCTTTTGGAGATGCTCCATGAGCAAAAGTTGAAGTTGTAGATTGCAGCTTTCGAAGTGTTTTGCTCCTCGTTGACACTTCTCTAAGGCTCGGTATATGGCTGCAATGATCATGGGTACAATGCTGAATGTCTGTCCACCAGTCCCCTCCATTAGGGTCTTGGTTACCATAGCCAGCCTAGTATGGATTCACCCTTTCTTCATTGGAAACACAATCAGACCCAGGAAGCAAAACATGAAGACGAAAACCCTACGAGGGATATGTCCCAAGGATGTGATGGCAAACTCGGCATGGTAGGTACGGTATGATTTGTTGTGACCGTACCTTTCATACAAGTAGTCAAAAGGGATGTACGATTCCTTTAGGCATACCAATTCTGCATTCTTCTTCAAACCCATCTTTTTTAGGAAACCCTTGCCTTTGCGGTTCTCGGGCATTAGCAAACTCGGGATTTCCCACACTAGACCGGCCAGTCCTCCTATCTCTTCTAGCAAAGGCATCATTTCGATGTCCCCAAAGTGGAACACGGCCCTTTCACAATCCCAAAATAAGGTAGCAGCTTCTATTATCATGTTGTTAGGCTGGATCTCCAGGAGGGATGGTAGATTACCCAGATATTTTCTGACGAGGGTTTTGTCACTACAATGTAAATCTTCCCACCAACTTAACAATCTTGGGTGGATGTTGGTGACCATGCCGAATCTGGGGACTTCATGCCTCATCTTTCTGCAAGGCAAACAAGGTTAGTCCCTTACCCCGACCAGACTCGACTATTTAACATCAACAATTAGCACGAAGCATTTAGTTCTCCAAATAAATGCACAGAACGTGAATGTAATCCGT
>NW_017688088.1:0-720 GCF_001879085.1 Nicotiana attenuata
AACACATGGATATCATATAAAGTTTATCAAATATGCAACTTTACAGTCGCCACGGGACGGATCAAGTCACAATCCCTACGGGTGCACGCCCACACGCCAGTCACTTAGCATGTGTGTGAGTTCTTACAATTATAGAACGACTTTCCATTCATCTCCAGTAGAAACAATGGATGAAAGAGAGAAGTAAACATACCTTATTTTTTTAATAACTAATCTCCTATCTTGGTTCTTTTAACTCTAGGTTTTACCCCCAACTAGAACTTGAAAAGGAGAGAAAATCAATTAGGGTTTGTGGGAAATTTTTGGGAGGATGTTTGCAGGGGATTTTTTCTGGTTATTGTGTTATATAATTGAGTGTTATATTGCAAGAGATAAGATCTTAAATGGTCTCTTTGGCCGACCCGAAATAGCCCCTTTTTGGACTCTCATTTAAGCAAGTAGGTGACACGTCTACTTGTCACCTAGCAGTCTGCGCAGTTTTGCGGAAACACACATATCTCTATACTCCGATAAAGTATTGACAAACGTTTTAATGATTTAGGAAATAGACTCATATATCTTCAATTTTGTAGGTAGATCCCCTAATTCCAAGTATATTGGGAGAAAATCGCATCTACATTTGACCTAATTTTCAACACATTTGTGAATGTAACTTGTGATGACCCTTGGCAACTTTTGTTTCACAACTTGCTTGACTTAAAAACATAACACAAGCTAATC
>NW_017688088.1:5301-6015 GCF_001879085.1 Nicotiana attenuata
GAAAATGTAGTTTCTGTTTTGAGAAGTTTGTATTGTATATGCTGAGCGTACATCTTAAATGTATCATTACGTATTCCGCAGTTTTTGCTAGTTATATTCTGTTGTTCTTTTCCGTAATTGTTAGGCTTACCTAGTCGTAGAGACTATGTGCCGCCACGATAGTTCACGTAGGGCGAACTGGGGTCGTGACAAACAAATAGGTGGATCTCTTTAGTGATTGATTAATACAAATCTAAATATTTTGGGTAGTAAAACTTAATGTGAAAGTAATGGCTACTTCAAGAACTCCATAAGATATCTAATTCAGGCAGAGTACTAAATTCATGCTCAGCAAGTTATCAATTCAAAAAATTATCGAGATGCCAATGTTTATGTGGCCCATGGGTTGTTTTTTGGTTCAATTAGGTATTCCCAAATAAAACAAATAAAAAGGTATGACTTTCCTGATGGAGATTTTGAGCACTTTATGGAAATACTATTGAATGTGTTGCAACTCTGTGTGTTACGGGGAATATATATGCTATAATTATATGAGATAACATACTGATTGGTCTATACATATTTTTTAGGTTATCTGCATATTCTGCAAAACGCTTAACAAAAATGTGAGTTCCCTAAGCCAATGACTTGATTCATGATAATCGTCATAAAGTATGTATATTTTGATATATATCGCCTGGCATTGTGCTCTTGTTTCGATGATTTGAGATGTTT
>NW_017688089.1:0-1556 GCF_001879085.1 Nicotiana attenuata
TACCCCATTAACTTACAACCGTTGATACTAGAAGATCTAACGGCCAAACACGCTCTTCCTTTTTAATTTCCTAAACTCCAACCCCTAATTCCATTTTATCTCTAACCGACCGCCTCTCGAATCCTCTCCTCTCTCAACTACTCTCTCAACACCACCTCAAGCCCTAGCCGCCACCTCTCATCTAAGCCCTAATCTATGGCTTCTCAGGCTCATCGGGGGCCTATACTAGCCTCTCATGGCTTGTGTGTGCTCACTTCTAAAGGTCCAACGACCAGATCTTGAAGGGTTCCAACCAAGCCTTTGTTCGATGACTGTTCTCCGGTCGTCTTCAACCTTTTTCCGTCCAGTCATGGCTATTCGAGTTCGATCTTTGACTTCTCTGCTCAGATCGATGGTTTCCAAAGCCTATCTCGTCTCTTGGGTTTCTTACGAAACCCTAATCTCTGAGGTTCCTTCGATTTATTTTAGATCTGTTCTGGATCTATGTGTGTGTGAACCTTCTATGCATTTTTCTCAAAGATTCTTTAATGTTTGCTTTCAGAAACTCTTATTTCCTCAACTAGGGTTTCATGTTATTTTATCTCGAACATCTCTTCTCTGAATCTCGACATGTTTTTACTGTGTTTGTTTGTATTATCTTCTATCTGAATTCGCATGCTGAAAACCCTAATTTTCTGGGGGATTTTGTTTGTGTTTCCTGGTCTGCTTGCTAATGGTTGTTTGATTCACCTTATTTTTATCTGAGTTAGCATGTTAAAAACCCTAATTTTGGGATCTTGTTTGAGTTTCTGTTTGTTATTCATCTGATTTAGCATGAGTGAAAACCCTAATTTTGGGGTTTATCCGAGATTGTAAACCTGTTTATTTGTTTGACTGCTCATCTCCTCTAAACTCGTTTGATTTTCGAAAACCCTAGTTTCTTTGGGGACTATTCAATTTCTTTGAAGTTGTTTGTGCAACTCGTTTGTTGAAATTGCAGTGTGCTTCCATTCTCTTGACTATTTTTGGTTCTGAGTTCTTTGCATGCTTCTGATCTTTTCCTCTATTGTTAAACACTGAAACTTGACTATCATGCTTCAAATATGCTCCTTTTAGTTACTACTATATGCTGTTATTTTGTCATAACTTGGTTTCACGTGCCTATTACTGCATTCATATATATATATACTGAGCTCCTTTTGTGACTTGTGATTAATTTTCAAAACTTTTTCTTGGTGAAATTCTGATTTTTTACTCGCCCGTTAAGGGGTAATTGATTCTTTTCCTTTCATTGGCCTCTCTGAATCTTTCCAAAAATAATTTTACACCCTGTACTTAGACTTAATTGCCCATTGTATTACCTTAATGCTTCTTTTATGGCAACAACCATTCTATTTACAAGGATTATTCTCCCTTTCTTTATTTAAAACCTGTTAGTATCCGTTTGAATAAAAATCCCCTGATTGAAGGGGAATCTTATTCTAATTTGATTCTGATTTGTACCCGTGCCATATTTGTGTTAAACTTGTACTTGTTACCTTATTTCTCTACACGTTTTCAAAACTATAAATACTCTC
>NW_017688089.1:5301-6015 GCF_001879085.1 Nicotiana attenuata
GCAAAGAGGGGCAGCTGTGAGCACGTGATTTTTGCCCTATATGAATTACTCCCAGAAAATTCAAAACAAAATAACTTCTTTCAGTGTTTTCCATTTTGTGGATTTTTGTGACATTTTCTGTTAATTGTTTGCATTTTGTCTGTGCATTTTAACTAATGAAAAATACAAAATATGTTGCATTTGCATTTAGGATTTAGTTCTACATTTTAGGATTAAGTAGCAAATTAGTTATTTTATAAAATGAAAAAAATCACAAAAATAGTTTACTTTTACTTTTAATTTTAATTTTCTGAATTTTGGTAGTTTTCCCTTTTAATTTGGCTTTAATTAAGTTGTAGTAAGTATTAGTTGTAGTAATTAATTTCATTTGATAGGATAATTTGATTAGGGATTAATCTAGGTTTATTTTTAATTTTAATTTAGAAAGAATTAGAAAAGAAAAAAAGGGAAATGAAAAAGGAAAAGAAAAGACAAAGTGGGTTAAAATCAGATTTTGGGGTACTCATTTAATTCCAGGCCAAACCAAACACCCCTCAACCCAGCCAGCACCCGCCCAGACCCGGTCCAGTCTCTTAGTAACGAAACGTCGTCGTTTTGAGCTTCATAGGTTCAATCAATCCAGGCCCTTCACCCCTCCTCATCCAACGGCTGTGGATGTTTTTTTGTTTTAATTAATATGGTACTGAAAATTTAGAGACAGTTCAGTTCCTCCAA
>NW_017688090.1:0-1365 GCF_001879085.1 Nicotiana attenuata
AATGGGTCTGAATAGGTCTATATGATTAAGATCCATAACAGAGACTTAATTTCACTAAGATGCTATCATCCATATTCATTATTAATTGTCGTCACCGCCTACCATTATCAACTACCACCATGTCACCACCACTACCATACTCAACCACCATCACCACCTATCATCCTCAATTATAGCCGCCACCATAATTGACTACCACCACCCGCCATCCGCACCACTCCACCACCATCATTCTCAACCACAAACACTCATCCACCTCAACTACCACAACTAACCCACTACTAGAAATTGGAGCTATGGCAACGTTTTTTAATGTCACGGTTTTGTAACCGTTGCTATAGGTGGTCTATTGTTACGGTTTTAACCGTTACTAATAATTATTGGAACTACCGGAACACTTAGTAACTGAACCATTGCCATAGTCTAAAATCGTTCCTATAGAGGTATATATGGCAACGTTTTATATAACCGTAATAAAAATCAATCTATAGTAACGGTTATCTCTATTGTTACGGTTATTAATTCCCTCTTTTTTTTCCACCCAAATTTTATTACCCGCTAAAATGATAGGAGCTAATGATCAAAATAATCATAATGAGGAGGAAATGAGCTCTAGAAGAGCCCACAACATAACATTTCATGAAACTCCAGAAGAAGTTCAGGTACCTGAAAATAAAGAAAGTGATGAGTTCTCAACAAGTTATGTCGCTTAGGAACCGATACAAAATGATCGTCGATGAAATATGTGATACATATAGTGCACAATATGTAAAAGATTGTGAGGATCGGACCTATAGTCTAGGAACCTGGAGATGCCATGCCATTTAAAATGCAAGGCATAAACCTATATGTAACTCATTTGATTAAAGTCTATATGAAGTAATCCCTGAAGGATTTAAAATGCTTGAAGCATATAATTTAAAGTCTCAGAAAATATACTCGATCAGATTATAAAGATCTTTGTACGGTTTAAAGCAATCTGGGCATATGTGGTATTATCGCCTCAGTGAATATTTGCTGAAAGAAAGTTACATATATGTGTCCATGTATTCAGAATTTGATATACTTGCTGTTTATGTTGATGACATAAATCTTGTTGGAACTCCAGAAGAGCTCCAAAAGGCAATTGAATATCTTAATAAAGAATTTGAGGTGAAAGATCTTGAAAAGATAAAACTTTGTCTTAGTCTGCAAATTGAACATTTAGCGGACGTGATCTTTATCCATCAATCTGCCTATACAGAAAGGGTCTTAAAACACTTTTACATGGACAAAGCGCACCCATTGATTACACCAATGGTGTTCGATCACTTGAAGTGGATAGGATTTGTTCCGATCTCCAGAGAGGATGAGGAACTCCTTGGT
>NW_017688090.1:5114-6015 GCF_001879085.1 Nicotiana attenuata
TTCATATTATATGATTGTGGTCAAAACTTATGTTGTAGTAAACCCGAAGTTTACTAATACAACTGGCTATCATATTGAGACTACAAATGATTGAAAGATTGAAAATCTTTACGTAGGGGGTAAAATAATATGTATATGAGAAGTTTCCCGCCTTCTATCTTCAATTTGTACTACATCATGTATTATAGTAAACCAGAAGTTTATTAATGCAAAAGTTTATTCCATAGTAAACTAGAAGTTTACTAAGAGATAGCACATGCCATGATAAAATTGAAGTTTTCATTTGCCATTTTCAAATGAGCTATTTGAGAATTCTGATAAACATATACTGAAGAACCAGGAGATTCTTTAAGAATTCTCTTGTGCTGCTTGTTCTCATAATAAATTAGTTATACCGGCTAATGTTGGGACTAAGACCCCTGAATTCTGGAATATATAAAAGGTGAATATGGACCCATTCACCTATCATGTGAACCACTTATAGATGCATATGTAAGATGGTTACATGTGTGTTCATTGTCAACCTGCAGTTTGGCATTTGAAATTGCTTTTCTCAACTAAGAGCATAACTTTCAGATTATGAAATCAAGACAGTTCATCTTGATAATGCTGGTTTATATCCAAGCTGGTTTAGCATTGAATACCTCCTATTAATGGCTAAATCATTGCTTATGAGAACAAAGCTTCATGTGTTGGTCTAAGATTTTCTAAATTGCATATAGCAGCACTTGTATGCATCAGACCAACAATATATGATAAGTCCTCCCCTCACAATTGGTTTAGGATCAGAAATCAAATATTTTTACTATCTTTTGATGTGTGGTATATGATTAATCTCTACCATAATGCACAAAGATATGTTTTCCAAAGAAGATTGGGGATATATGTTAATTTTTCTAAC
>NW_017688091.1:0-683 GCF_001879085.1 Nicotiana attenuata
TGGAATTGTTATGAAATGGACTAGAAATCATATATATTGATCCTTAGGTGTAGAGAAAAGTTTCCTTCGAAAAAGTATCGGAACCCGGGCGTGTGGGACCCGGGGTCGAAATTTAGGAAACTTGTGGGAAAGGTTGGGAAATTACTTAAATAGTTAGAATTCGGCCTTTTAAGCCTTTATTGACTAGTTCTTACCTATTTTAACTAGTTTGCGATCGTTCGGCTTCGAATTAGGAGCTTGGGCTTGTTCTTGATATCGGGAGCGCGCTTTGGAGCGAGGTGAGTCTCCTTTCTAACCTTGTAAGAGGGAAATGTCCCCATAGGTTTAATAATTGAAGTAGTTTTCATTGTATTCGGGGGCTACATACGTACTAGGTAACGAGAGTCCGTGCGTAGCAACTATTATGCTAAGTCCGGGTAGTTTAGGACCCATGAGCATGCTTTACGTGATTTTCTAGTATAATTGATTATCTTAGATTTATATGAACCCGTGTGACTAAGAAGAAAGGATTGAAAAATGACCTAAATCCATTGGCACTTTAAAAAGGAAATAATTGGCATCTCTTTGTATAGTCACCCTCATATGCGTATTGATTGTTGTTGTTGCTTGACTATGAACTTATTTATATTTGACCGCGTCACATGGATGATTCGCGAGCGGGGTAATAGATGCATCTATAGGCG
>NW_017688091.1:5239-6015 GCF_001879085.1 Nicotiana attenuata
CAAAATCGCAGATGCGATTTTGAGACCGCAGAAGCGGTCCCGCTTAAGCGGCTATTTGACCGCAGAAGCGGTCCAGCCAATTTGGGCCAAGACCGCAGAAGCGGCCCAAAACCGCAGAAGCGGTCCCCGCAGAAGCGGTAAATGCTCCGCAGAAGCGGAAATAGCTGGGAACAGACCCTTCATTTAATACGAACTCAAACCTCATTTTATCATTTTTCACTCTACACTTAGGCGATTTTGTTGGTTCCAAAGCGAGAGTTTCAGCATATTATTGCAAGGTAAGTAATCTCCTTCCATTATAAGTTAAATTACATGAGCATTAGGTAGATTAAACACTAAAATTTTGTAAAAATCAAGGGTTAGAGCTAGACCTAGGATATTAGCAAAAACTAAGATTTAAGCATGGAATTTGTTATGAAATGGACTAGAAATCATATATTATTGATCCTTAGGTTGTAGAGAAAAGTTTCCTTCGAAAAATATCGGAACCCGGGCGTGTGGGCCCGGGGTCGAAATTTAGGAAACTTGTGGGAAAGGTTGGGAAATTACTTAAATAGTTAGAATTCGGCCTTTTAAGCCTTTATTGACTAGTTCTTACCTATTTTAACTAGTTTGCGATCGTTCGGCTTCGAATTAGGAGCTTGGGCTTGTTCTTGATATCGGGAGCGCGCTTTGGAGCGAGGTGAGTCTCCTTTCTAACCTTGTAAGAGGGAAATGTCCCCATAGGTTTAATAATTGAAGTAGTTTTCATTGTATTCGGGGGCTACATACGTACT
>NW_017688092.1:0-668 GCF_001879085.1 Nicotiana attenuata
GGTCGGCGTGCCACACGATCCCATTTCATAATATATAAGTGGTCGGCGTGCCACACGATCCCATTTCATAATATATAAGGATTTCCCGGCAAGGGAACAAGCATCAATTCAACCATCCCGGCAAGGGAGAATACAAATAAACCATTAACTCCCGACAAGGGAGCAACAACATTAACTTACACGTCCCGGCAAGGGAGTAATTACAACTCTTCCTCTTCCGTTCATTTCTTACGTCTTAATCGTGTCATATTTCGAGCCACCACTCCAAGGAGTTTAAAATTCATATTTTTCCTCTTCATATTGTTCACATTATATCGAGTCCATCAATTAAACAAGAAGGAGTCACTACGGAATCCCGAATAAGCACAAGCAAAGACTCACGGTCATGCTAGACACCGGTGTATAGATACTCGTCACCATGCCTATACACCGTACTCAACATTTAGCAATTAGCAAATAATACTCTAATCCTATTCCCTCAAACCAAAGTTAGATCAAACACTTACCTCGAATGCTCCAACTCAACTCAAGCCTCTAGTATCGCTTTACCCTTCGAATTCACCACCAAACCGCTCGGATCTAGTCACAAATGCTTGAGTGTATCAACAAATGCTAATCTAATAAATTTGAATGCATGAAAAGTAAATTTCCCAAACTTTTACTCAAAA
>NW_017688092.1:5211-6014 GCF_001879085.1 Nicotiana attenuata
TAGCTCTTGGGATCTCCAGTCTGCTAGGTAGAGTTACCGCCATGATGACTTGTCCTAGGCCTTTAACCCCATTCCCTTAGATGATCTTTCAACTGCCTCTCTAGATAGGCCTTTTTGTAAGTGGATCCGACACGTTATCTCTTGACTTTACGTAGTCAATTGTGATAACACCACTAGAGAATAGTTGTCTAACGGTATTGTATCTCCGTCGGATATGACGAGATTTTCCGTTATACATAACGCTCCCTGCCCTACCTGTTGCCGCTTGACTATCACAATGTATACATATAGGTGCCAAAGGTTTGGGCCAAAATGGAATATCTTCCAAGAAATTCCGGAGCCATTCAGCTTCCTCACCGGCCTTGTCTAAGGCTATAAACTCAGCCTCCACTGTAGAGCGGTCAATGCACATTTGTTTGGACGATTTCCAAGACATCGCTCATCCACTGACTGTTTAGAATCGGTTGAACCGGTGATCTAATTTACATCACTATACACCTCTATTATCGTGGGATACTTATTGTAGTGTAAAGCATAATTTGGAGTATATTTCAAATGAACGTTCAATGCAAACTTCCTTATGTTGTAGACTAATACGTCTCGATTTTCGATTGCATATCAGATTATTGACTACACTTAATGTAGTAATTATAACAACAGCTGGAATGATTGGCATCAGTTGCGGCCACAACCTTTTAACATATAACACATTTCGTAATCATTCCGCCATTTTCAAGCATTTGTATGCTATTCATTCATATGTCTATATGATATGCAAATTATAGCACCTCCATTCATGAAAC
>NW_017688093.1:0-6014 GCF_001879085.1 Nicotiana attenuata
CCGTATGAATTTACTGCCATAACTCTTACTTTAATTTATCGTTGCTGAGGTCTGCTACCAAATCCCAGCTTACTCTCATTGCTTATTCCATATGTATAAATTTAAGTCCTTTGATGCTTCCTCATTACTGCTCATCTTTAGAATGACGGCCCAATCTCATCTCACACTTTATGACTTTTGTCATCTATTGTTGATTTACCTCAATATAGATCTTCAATATACCACTAATAACTTGAAACTTCTTACATAATACTTTGCCCCTAGGGCTTACGTTACCTCAATGAATATTCAAAGTGATTCCAATAATCATATTTCACAATGTCTCAATGTGATTAACCTTGTGGGGTATTCTAATTTCGTGCCGCCAGCGAAATCTTTTCTCCTTCTCTTCTCTTTTTCGAATCATTATTCAAGCGAAAGTCCAAACGTCATCCGGTATATGTCACAATTATACCCTCATTTTATTACCAGGTCAGCATTTCATTCCTTTTAAATACTATTAATCTTAGACTCCCTTGAGTTCATTCAGGCTATACTGAACTTTCAATAACTTTAAGAAACCATTACCTCTCTTGTTCCCATGGACTAAATCCCGAGGACTTATCCAAGCTCTTCACCTTTTCACTTGCCTTTCCTTATCCTTACTCATGTTTCCTTAAAACTTTGTCGCTCTACCATAGTTTAGCTTGCGACTTATCAATTTATACTACTCGCAACTTTCCTTCAACTTGCTTGCACCATGGATTTCCTTATGTTATTCTGGAACATCAAGCGAGACATCACATCGTCTCCAACTTTTCTCTACTCTCTTAACTAGATCTCTCGGTATTTAGAAACCATAGGCTGGAAGACATGTCGCCGACGATGCCGCTATCACTCCTGGTTATTGGATCCCCGTGCTTATATCCTTCTATCCGAAGTATGGACTATTCACGATCTTCTGCCTTTGAGTATCTCGTACGTTGTTCACCTTTACCTCACTTACCTTAAAATCTCGCATCGTATCTTCTATCTCTTTCCTAACCTCCCTTCCACCTAGGTGTAATTCACGTCCATAACTTGAAGCTCTATTATAATACTCGCACCTCTGGTACATACACAATCCGATGGGAGCTTCGTACTGACTTCTTATGAGGCTGGTACTTCTTCTAACTGGCTTTCTTGTAAAGCCATTATAGATTATGGTTGTTGTGTTATTTCTCTTGAACATCTGATATTAAGAGTGATTCTGTCATGTTATCAAGCACAACTTCTATAATTTTTGATGTCCAATAATCAAACTCATGATTTACTTGGGTGATGTAATTCTTTAGCTTCATCTTTCTTCTGATCAGCCTTTATGTAGGCTTAAGCTATCTTCCGATCTGTGGGTCATGGCATCAGTTATTACCTTAGCCTTTCATGGGCGTTCTGGAATATCCATGATACAATCTTCTAAAAATTCAATCATATGTCTATGCCCTAGGCTCAATTCTTTCTTTTAACTTATACCGGAGTCTTCTATGCCTGTATGATTGTCAATAAATATAATGCTCCAAAATCTTGATTGTATCCATAACGTACTAACTCTGGATTATTGATCGCATAATTCCTTACGTTCCATCTCAACTTTCTTTAAACATGTGCAATTACATTTCCTGGTCTTTCTGGCCCTTGTTGCGTGCATACTTAACTCATCCTAGTTCCCACACATGCCAGAATTTTTGTGCAACTCATATAGTCTCGAATATTGCCTTCGATCTTTCTCCCCGTTCATTAGCCACGGTAGGTGCCACTTTCTTTTAGAGGGCATACAATTTTTGTTGTGAGACTGCTTTTACATGACCATTTCTTCATTAGATCACTGTGCTTAGGTTGAAGACTTCTTTCTCATTTCCTCAGCTAGTCCTTCACTGTAGTACTTAGGGAGGATCCTCTGGTTCTTGTAAAGATGCGAAATTATATCGTATACTCAATGGACCTTCTGCTGTCCTTCCTTGCATATACTTATCCGTAGTTACTTATCTTCACGCCCTTGTGCTTGTAGGGTTGCTTCTGGACTGATATTTTGACCGTCTTCCTAGTGGCACTCCCTTTTATTTCTGTAACACTCATATAGTACCTTTTTAACTTCTCCAACTCCTATATGAATATATATCAAGTATTACAATGTCATAACTGCGGGGCTAAATTCTCCATATTGGGGTTTACTACATTTATCTTGCATGATCTGCTGATTTGTCTGTAACTTCTTATCTAGTCGTGACTAGGCTTTTGTTGAATCAACTACTAACTACTCGTTGGCCCATTCTCATGTCAATATTCTGTGAAATCTTTCTTGGGTTATTTCCTTTGTCTTAACTTATGTCTCGAGCTGACTCCTTTTCTATCAATAACATCTCGGGCAGGGACCCTTACTTCATTTCATCGATGTCGTATTTGCATAAAGTTCTGGAATTGTAGCATATATGTAGGAGCTGAATAAGTGTAATCTTATTCCTTTTTTTTTGTTTACCGCATTCTTCATTTATTACTCCATATTCCCCCCTTTTGGGGAGTACTAAGACTTGGAGATATGACGACCTCCCTATATATGTTTTCCTCTTCATCTTTGGCGTCCTTTCACATCGTCAATGACCATTATTCTCCTTGCGGTAATTCTTCTGTCCCAAGGATAACAAAATTTCCTCACTCACGATGGTGACATTTAGTGTAACTGGCACATACAGTCGCTTAATCTTAACTTTTCTCACATTGCTTGCTTTAGGGAAGCGTCTTCCTGAATGACCTTTAAAGGTTATTCTTCTATCGTCCATTCTGTTATTGCCGGAATGCAATCTAAAATTTTCGTGATGCTAACCATTATCAAATCACTCAGTTCCTAATTCATGTTTAGTTTATCTTGTTCACCAATCGACACTAATTTCTATTATTATGGGGTCTAACTTTTCCTTCTGGTAGTCGTGTTAGATCCATGAACTTATTTCTTAAAGTGACGATATGACTTTATGGCCTATACTCTTTTATTGTCTCAAGGCTTGTCACCTCTTGTATTTCCCTTCACTTTACTATAAGCTCTGTAATATTGTCATTTTTTTTTCTACCGTTGTCATCCATGTATCACATCTTACTCATAATGCTTCATTAACTTTCTTCTTATTTTCTTGCTAACATTTCTGTCAATCACTTTATTCTGAAAACTCGAACAAGACATTCCTTTGCTTTTAGATTCCTTTTGCTCCATCCAATGGCTCTTCAAGTTGCTTAACGTTCTTGCTTTACTAGGGACGCGAGCCACACTAAGGTAATATTTATCCCTTCAAGGCTTATAGTGCATGTCTTTGTGGTACTCATATCTGGCTGCACTATTTCAGAGTGCACCATCTGGGTGTCTTATAAAGATATTTATTAGCATATTTGCAATATCCTTCGGAAATGTCAACTGACGCAAACAATTCATCCATCATATCTTCTTATACTACTTCTGTTAATCCCCATAGGGCATATCTGGAATGGGTGCGACCAATTGTATATACCTCTGACACTATTGAATATAACTCAAAAATCATATGTTCCTCTGCCTCAATTATAAATGATGTTAACCTTCATTAACTGGGCGCCTCGTACCCTTCTTCATCTTGCTTCTTCTGCTTGTTGAAACTTGTATTTATCTCCTTAATCTCCCATTGTCTTTCACCATAAAGATGGATAGACATTCTTGTCCTAAGGCTTCTTATCAGGAAGCTTACACCTTTCAATACACCCATGATCTGCCAAAGACCTCACATTTACATATCGCAAGCATCATACAAAAATCCAATCCCTCTCACTGAGCTCTTCCACAACTATCCCTCTTTCCAACCTTCTTTCCGGATGTAGGTATCGTCTTATTACAAATAAAATAGAATTTCGAAATTCGACTTCTTATAAGTGAGCTCTACCGCACGATCTAGAGTAAGAAAAAAGAGTGACAATCCTAAATGCCCTGTAGCCTCCTGCTTATAAGTGTGGTGCACGACATACCCATAAACAAGACCCTACTAAACACGGCTTGTAGACTCCCTAGGACAGAACTGCTTTGATACCACTTTTGTCACGACCCAAACCGATGGGCCGCGACGGGCACCCGGTACCTTACTCAATCGAGTACCAACATAACGTATCTTTCTTATTACATTATCATATACGCGTGACATACGGGCCTAATAGGCCAACATAATTATTTATAAATCAAGACATAGGCTGACAAGGCCGTACAATCTTTCACATACACGACATATGTCTACAAGCCTCTAAGAGTACATAAATGTCATAAAGGTCGGGACAGAGTCCCCCCATACCAAACAATACACGTCTAAATCATACTAACCAAACGAGCAACTCCGAAGAAAATGGAGCGCACCAACATCTTCCGCTGAGCTGATAGCCTACTTGGAGGGCTCTCGACCTGTCTATCGGGACCTGCGGGCATGAAACGCAGCGTCCCCAGGCAAAAGGGACGTCAGTACAAATAAAGTACCGAGTATGTAAGGCAGGAAAGCATAAACAAGAACAGTAATGTAAAGAAAGATAGAGAAGATACAACCTGTAACATCTGAGTGGCTCTGGGGGCTACTGACATGAAATGCATAATACATATATATACATAAACTTTTGAAAACATACGCCTCTGTGGGCATCATCATCATCATATCGTACCCGGCCTCAAAGAGGACTCGGTAAAAACATACCCGGCCATCATAAGGCTCGGTAGAATCATACCCGGCCACGTGGAGCTCGGTAAACCCAACTGATCAGTGGTTGCACAATAGGTGCCATACCCGGCCGACTATAGCGCGGCTCGGTAGAGTAAAATAGATACTATATATAATGCATGCTAGACTCATGGAATCACGTTCTAAACCTTTTGGAGTGACTTAAGAACATTATGGACATCCATACCCTCAATATGAACCTCAGTAGGATTCAAGGATCATACACAGTTGCTTAGAATAATTTTTATAAGGAAAGAACAACATGGACAACCTTAGTTGCTAGGTGTAGATCCGTTATGAAATAGCGTATTCATTTTGCTTTAGATCATGCCAAAAGAATGAAGGAAGTGCCTTAACATACCTGGAGTAGGGAAAACTCCGTATAGTATTCTTGGCGAAGATTGCACCCGCTCCTAACGTATTTGAATTGAGAAGGAACGTTTTTGAACAAATAAAGAATTGCTCCTGCTCCTAGCGTTTCTGTACTAAGAATTAACGTTTTTGAACTTTTGAAAGAATTCATATAACACTGTCTCATATATAAGACTTATATAAGAAACATTTGTAGGAGTTACCTTATTCTTTTCTCACCAGTTCTTCAATTAGAGGAAGATGAAGTTAAGCAAGTGATATTTCATGGCCTCTCTATAGCATTTAGTAGTTAGTAGTAATCCCAAAATCTTTATCGATATTTTCCTTGCAAGACAAATGAGTCTCCCTTTCCTCTAAAATTGTACTTCACCGAGTATGTGGGAAAATTGGTCTTAGGTTTATATTTAATTTTAATCATTTCTTGAATAAAGCTTGCTTGAATTTGAAATTTGCTTGTGCTTCAAATGGACGTCCTTGGCTTCAATGGAACGTCCTTGGCATCTAAGCCAAAAGCAGACTTTGGATCTTTTTGAAGCCTTTTACAAGGCATTCCTATTAGTTGTTTACGGATAAGATTAAAGAAAATCTCATCAAGACTTAATATTAGTCATCTGGCAAAGTAGTATGCTTAGTCATTTTCCAAACCTTGTGGCTTCTTGCCACGTGGGGGTGGGGTGAGATGATTAATTAATTTTTTTTTCCACCTATTAGTTAACCGGGTAATGTCCCGTTACCCGATAATTAACCAATTACCCGCATAATTTTAAAATTATAACAAATTACTTAAAATTCTATTTATTTTTAAAATACTTCATATATACTCTATAGATTATACTACCGTGGTCATATGGTACCTTGCATAGTACTAGTTCATAATTATCGGGTATTATCGCTCGACCCGTATTTTAT
>NW_017688094.1:0-849 GCF_001879085.1 Nicotiana attenuata
ACAAGACCATCGTTCAAAACCTAAAGAAAAGGTTACAAGACGCAAAAGGAAAATGGAGAGAAATGCTGCCCGAAATCCTGTGGGCCTACCGGACAACCGAAAGGACTAGTACCGGTGCCACTCCTTTCTCTTTGGTTTACGGAGCCGAGGCCTTGATCCCAGTCGAGGTGGGCGAACCCAGCGCTAGATTCCGGCATGCAACCGAGGTTACCAACCAAGAAGCGATGCTCACCAGCTTGGATCTTTTAGACGAAAGGAGAGAGGCCGCACTAGTTAGGATGGCAGCTCAGAAACAAAAGATCGAAAGATATTATAACCGAAGGGCTCGTCTTCGACACTTCAATATAAGGGACTTGGTACTAAGAAAGGTCACCCTCAACACTCGAGACCCTAACGAAGGGAAATTAGGACCAAACTGGGAAGGCCCTTACACCATTTTGAAGGTAACCGGAAAGGGTTCGTATAAGTTAGGAACGATGGATGGGAAAGAACTACCCAATAACTGGAATATAGGCCACTTGAAGAGATACTACGGCTAAAGGTAAGTCTTCTTTCTTCTTCGCTTCCGTAAATTTTTTGAGACTTGTCCGATCCTAACCCGTGCAGGTCGATGATCGGTCGCTAAGATAAGTTCGGACATCGGAGAGACTGAAAGCACGAGCTGCACTCTTTTTTCCTTCGACCGTTTTTGTCCCAGCTCGGGTTTTTCGGCAAGGTTTTTAACGAGGCAGCAAGAACATCGTGCTACTACAAAGGGTATCCAAGGGTAAATCATTGTATACTAGATCGCCCTCCGAAGAAGGCGAAGGTCAATAAGAATAAATGTAAGGGTCAAACGGCCAAAGCGAG
>NW_017688094.1:4798-6014 GCF_001879085.1 Nicotiana attenuata
GACTATCTAAAAACAGGAAAACTCCCACAGGACCCCAAAGAATCAAGGGCATTGAGAACAAAAGCGGCCCGTTTTTGTTTGGCCGAGGACGGAGTCTTATATAAAAGAACCTTCGGAGGACCACTCGCCATATGCCTTGGCCCCGGAGACACAGAGTACGTATTGAGGGAAATCCACGTAAGGGTGTCATGTGGCAACCATTCGGGCGCGGATGCGTTGGTCCGAAAAATAATTCGAGCTGGATACTATTGGGTCAACATGGAACAGGATGTAAGGGAATTTGTACGAAGATGCGACAGGTGTCAAAGGCATGCGCCATTCATCCATCAGCCTGCTGAGCTGCTGCATTCGGTCATCTCCCCATGGCCTTTCATGAAGTGGGGAATGGACATAGTGGGCCCGCTTCCTCGAGCTCCAGGTAAGGCTCAATTTATTCTTTTGGTTACTGACTACTTCTCCAAATGGGTTGAAGCGCAGGCTTACGAAAAGGTTCGAGAGAAAGAAGTAATCGACTTCCTTTGGGACCACGTCGTGTGTCGGTTCGGGATGCCTTCCGAAATAGTATGTGACAATGGGAAACAGTTCGTTGGGAGCAAGGTATCAAGATTCTTCGAGGATAACAAGATCAAGAGGGTATTGTCAACCCCGTACCATCCCACCGGAAACGGGCAGGATGAGTCGACCAACAAGACCATCGTTCAAAACCTAAAGAAAAGGTTACAAGACGCAAAAGGAAAATGGAGAGAAATGCTGCCCGAAATCCTGTGGGCCTACCGGACAACCGAAAGGACTAGTACCGGTGCCACTCCTTTCTCTTTGGTTTACGGAGCCGAGGCCTTGATCCCAGTCGAGGTGGGCGAACCCAGCGCTAGATTCCGGTATGCAACCGAGGTTACCAACCAAGAAGCAATGCTCACCAGCTTGGATCTCTTAGACGAAAGGAGAGAGGCCGCACTAGTCAGGATGGCAGCTCAGAAACAAAAGATCGAGAGATATTATAACCGAAGGGCTCGTCTTCGACACTTCAATATAGGGGACTTGGTACTAAGAAAGGTCACCCTCAACACTCGAGACCCTAACAAAGGGAAATTAGGACCGAACTGGGAAGGCCCTTACACCATTTTGAAGGTAACCGGAAAGGGTTCGTACAAGTTAGGAACGATGGATGGGAAAGAACTACCCAATAACTGGAATAGTTATTGGGTAGTTCTTTCCC
>NW_017688095.1:0-6014 GCF_001879085.1 Nicotiana attenuata
ATAGTATACTGTATAACTTAAACTACTATATTACCCTAAACCCCCCCCCCCCTACCCCACACACACACTAAAAAAAAAAAGCTTTGTTATTTGCAATCTTTCTGTTGTTTGACTCTAATCTTGCCACGTAGACAATCATAAATGTCCCACCTCAAATTGTTGACCTACTCTATTTAAGTTTTAGCATTGACCCATTAAAAGTTTAAATAAAAGATAAGGGATCTCATGTGTTATTTTTATTTTTTAATCAATGTTATGTGAAAATGACCATATAGTTAAAATAATAATTTATAGTAGATCATAAAATTAAAAAAGGTTATCAGGTAATTGCCCAACAAAGAGTCAATAGGTGTGTAAATCCAAGAAAGCATTCTTTGCTTGGGAGTTGGAACCTTGAAATCAACCACTCCTCCTATTTTCCTTTTCCCTAATTTTTACCGTTCCCAATATATTTGAACCACGTGTGCTCACTAATTTTTGTAACTTTTACTTTCTCTTTCTAAAAAGCTCACACAGTTAAAAGAAGATCAAGTTTGTTCACCACATAACATAATCTCACACACCATTAAAGAATATGCTAAATATAAAAATAATCGAGTAAAATTAAAATGGAAAATACAAGCCGAGGTAGAGTAACGAGTAAGTTCAAGATTTTCTTTTCTTTTCACATATGTGAAAAAGAAATCAGCACAACAATATGTTAATACCTCATCATTTACCTATCTTTCTCGATTGATCTTATTTTAATTGAAAAAACTTCTTAGTAGAGCTATTAAATTTTCAATCATTTACCTTTTTGTTTTACAATCATTAGTATTAATTCACTAATTCAACAAATCGAGATTCACATTATCTAAGAAAAAATACCCGACTAATTTAAATTAGCATGGGAAATTATTTTCTACTAGGAACTTTTTTTATTCTCATGCGACATACTTATGATTGAGATTGAAGAAATCTCATCCAATCAGTCACACCCGATAACTTTTTGAGACGGAAGGCGGGTGGATGAGGGCGATTTAAGTAGGACTAACAAGTTTTTAGGCCGGCAAACTTCCTAATAAGAGGTGTACATGTCACTTTAAGTGAATTCCCACATAGGAATGAGAGAGAAATGAAAGAATTTTATCAAACATAATACAAGTTTACATGATACACGCGCTTTCGAATTCGATATGACGTAGTCCGAAAGATAAATTTATGCCAATCTAGGCTTAAAACGGATACGTGGTGAAATTGAATCGTATTTTCATATATTAGACATAGAAATTCAGCAACAAAAAAATTGATCACTTCAAAAAGAATAAAAATTTGGGGGGTGGGGGGGAAGAGAGAAAGTTACTCCATTTGAGAACACACACGAAAAGAGAACATCACGTTATTCTAATGACTCCTCCCCTTACCGCTTTGCCTCTTCTTCACGGCGTTCAAGATGGCACGAGTTACTGCCGTCATCCCTCCCACACCCTGCATTCTCTTCTTCCTATGTATTCTTCTCCATACCCCTAAATTATTTTTCTCAGATGAATAAAAGTGAAATTAAAAAAAGGTTGAAAACACATATTGTTCCCTAGTTAGGAAACATTTGGATATGCATCTAACAGGCTATATCAGATTACGAAAAAATTTACCCAAGACAAAAGAGTGAAGTGGAGGGGAGTATAAAATTATATCCGCAGACTTTACTCTTATCTTATAAAGATAGAGGAACTATTTCCATAGACTATAGATCACGAGTTCAAATCATGAAATTAGCTACAAATATCTGAATTAGAATAGATTAACTACGACATATTCTAAGAGATACGATCATTCCACAAACCCTGCATAAATGTAAAATGCCTAGTGCTACCAATAATAATAAAAAAAGTGAAATGGCAATATATGCATAATGATTTGTTCTCTCTTTTTTGCAATTTTTAATGCTTTGGAAAATTATTACAAGAAGGATAGCTAGATTCTTATTACAGGCCTTGCAAAAAAACAAAAAAAAGGAATTATAACGGAGAACGGAAAAATTGAAAAAAAGGGTTTCGGATCAGAAAATCTGAAACGCCGATCGTTCTATATATTTTTATATATTTATAATTTGTACGTACTAGAAATTTTTTGAAAAAAGTTAGAAAATTTTCAGAAAAAAGTAAACAAAACTTTGTTTTAGGGTTTTTCCCTGAGAAGGGAAGCCAATCCGGTGACGACGATCTTGTTTCCTCTGTCGCAACTCTTGGGCTTCAATGCCGGAGGTTGCCACGTCATCAATACCGGCAGTACAGGCTTCTCTTCCTCGCTGCCGGAAAAATTCACCGGCGGCGGCGATGTTAGCAACGTTGACGATTTGGTCTCGTTGCTATTGGACTCGAAAGACGCGGACGACAGCGATTTCTCACCAAAAATCAGCTCCAATTCTCCAAATTCAGAATCAGATATTTCTTTACTCTCAGCAGCTTCAGCTAACTCCTCCTTCTCCTTGACCTCACTCTGGTCTCCGGCTTGTGCTTCGGCTACGGCGTCGGTGCCGGTTGCTGTTTTCTCGGCTGTATCATTTGTTCGAGTGTGAGGGCTAAGCCATTTGGATTTTATGTACTCGGCTTTACGCCAGGGAGCGATGTGCATGCCTTTCTTCTTCAAACTCAAACGAGCCGCTTCCGAGACGATCGATACTATTTGCAGAAGCCGATCGGAATTTCCGACGAAGATGAACGGCAGCGATTGAAGAACCGCCTTGTAACTCCCCGTCGATCGGGCAATCTCAAACTCCGATCGGAAATCTACATCAATCAACACTCTTTCTCCTTCCACAATCACATCAATGTACTCATATTCACCTGAATGAACAATTTTCAAAAAGATCAGTACAAAATTGACTAAAATTTGACACATCAAATAAAGCACAAACAAAAGGAAAAAATAGATTATGTACCTGCAGGTATAGAAGAAGTCTTTTCCCATTTGGATTTGCAGATGGAAGCATTGTAGCCAAGTTTCGAGAGTTCACCGGTCACAATTTTTCTTAAATCGTCTTTACGCTTACAAGCTTTGTTTTTCTCGACAATATTGGAGGTATCAGCTAACAGATTTCTTTCAACAACACTTGCACACGGAATTAAGCTCTGAAATATCGGGACAAAAGGACTAATCAGATAAATTCGAAACAACGAATCGAAATAAAGAGAAATACTTGATTGTTATAGTGATATTTTTCTTACCTTGAGAGTATCAGAAGAATCACCAAAAGAGGAGTTTGTAACTGAGTCAGCGAAACCGTCAAACTCATCATCGGAGCTATCATTGGTGTTGCCGTTGAAACAATTGCAACGATTCCGTCCACATTTAGCAGCCGATGGCTTTTCATTGTTCTCCTCGATGAAATTCACAACCATCTTAGCTAAACAAACTGAGCTCGGCTCGAACTCATTAACTGCTCCTCCATCTTTCCCATAAGGCAATTCATTTCCGGCGCCGGCGGCATTCGGCTTCTCTGCTGCCGACGAAATCCGTAAGACGCTAGGGAACGGTCGATCGAAGAACCTTTTGAGTCGCGATTTCACCACAGGCTTTGCTGTATCGTTTTGGATCGATTCTCTGTATGTCGGAGAATCGATCGGCTGAATTTTCATCGGAGGCATCCTCTGTTAATCGTACACTTTCTCTCTCTATCTCTCTCTGCGTACAGCCTAATTATACTCTCTGTGTTAGTTCTGCTCAAGTTTCAGAGCTTTTAAAAACCTACTCGCTTTACGTGATGATGTCAAAATCAAAAATCAAAATTCAGCATCTGAAACCACTCAACTAGAAACCAGCCCAAAATCCTTACAAACAACTTCACTTTATCGCACAAATAGACGAAGAAAAAGGAAAAGCTCAATAATACAAGAAAAATTAAAATCAAATTTCACCTAAAATCAATGCTTCATCATAATATTCACCTACTCCTCTTCCTTTACCAAAAATTGCACCAAAGTTTACAGTTTTACACAATTGGACATCATCCGATCATATCATCACCGTCACAAATATCAAAGATAACCTCATCGAATCAATCAAAGCAGTCATACATACTTTTACTTTAAATAAAAAAGGAAAAATTGGCCGAAATTTGGATTCGGAGTTGAGGAAAAGAAAAGAATGAGTGTATCTTTAGGTCAAGGCTTTTTCATGGAAAACGTGACTATAATGAACAGAAACACGAGCATTACATTTGTGAAGAAAGGAATATGTCGCCGGAATATTCATTTTCCGACGAGAGGTCGTTATCGCCGGGAAAATGGAAACTATGTGAAGGAGAAAAATGAATGACTTTTCATTTTCTCTTTCTATTTTTCCTTTTGTTTTTCGCTCAGATTTTGGTTTTTTGTGAAGTTGAAGTTAAAATGATAGATGAGATTTGAGATGTTTATATAGAGGGAAGTGAGCTGAAGAACAACGAGGGTGGGTGGGTTGCTGACTAGGATATTAAATTCCACGTAGGAAATTACGTGCACGGATTATTGTAAAAATTACGGGGTTTTTGCTCAAGTGAAGGTATTAAGGCGTAGGGTAAAGTTGAGGGCTTTAAGATTGTGACACATAGCGAAAGGTGTTACGTGAACGGTTCAGATTAGAACTATGGCCTATGTGAAGAGCGTGACCCTGGTTTTGTGGAGATACTCTGCAACAGGCTAAGGGGATCGTGGCACAATGCGAGTGACTGGAAATAGAAACGGAAACATAAAATGGGGGAGGAATTTGGTGAGATTTTTTGAGCTTTTACGGGAGTTATGGCCTTGTTGGGGTAGAGGTAATTTGGCTGTTCTCATTTTTTTTTTTACTTTTTCTAATCATGATTTAGTGAAAGAGTTAAATATGTTCAAACACATATCATGCATTTATTGATCTGATATACACGATTCATGCTATTAATTTTTATTAATCGTATCCTTTAACCATTAACGAGAGTTCTCAAATTCGAGGATGTAAATTAAAAAATATTTAATAGAAAGCGCGAAATGAATTAATGGGCCAGTAAGTTCCGAAATCCCATATATATATTTCTCTTAAGAAAAAAATTGCACTAACGANAGGTAACAGTGTTATTGAGTGATGCTATCACTCAAAATACTTTTTTTTTCTTTTTATTTTTGGCTTAGATGTCACAGTCAACTGTTATATCAACTTCTTCAATAAATGGTTTTGATCATACCAAAATGTAATGTTGATAATTTCGGTGAAATTTAGCTTTATTTAGTCAAATTTTCATGCGTCATGACATTACATTCTCTCTGTTCTTATTATTGCCCTACAAGGCCCTAGTGTCCTAGTAAGTATGGGACCATTGCTATTAGCATTATTGAATTATGACCACATTATTGTGATAATTTTTCTCTTTAATTTTAATGAAAATTGACCTTGACTGAACGGATAGAATCCTTCATACACATGCATATACAATACATTTGTATATATACATAAGAGACGGATCCAAAATTTAAAATTTAACTTATCACAGAACTCATAGTTCAGTTTAATTATTGAACTCATGATTATATATTTATATATATATACATTTCATAAGTTTAATAATACAAATACAACTTTAAAAGAATACTAAACAATTTAATTCGTTGGATTCATACGTAACAAGCTTGCTCCGCCCCTATACACGACACGCGCCCGTGCCCTCCCCCCTACCCCCCCCCCCCCCCCACACCCCTAAATATTAATCCGAATTGACAATTGGTAATGTAAGTAAATATAGAATACGCGTAATACCCACCGAAGGATTTCTATATATTCAGTTTAAATAAGTTGTATCTTGCTCATACCAATAAATAGAGCTGAGGTTATAGTTAAAGCCGCTAATAGAAAATCAAAATAACTAGTTATAGTAAGCATGAAGGGACTAAATTAAGTGAAATATGTTCTTTTTATAAATATATTTAAAAAGCACTTACCTAAATTTCAAAATTTTCAAAATAAATATGATACATACATACATACATATATATACATACATACATATATAGATATATATATAC
>NW_017688096.1:0-672 GCF_001879085.1 Nicotiana attenuata
AGGCACGAATCAAGGGCAGCATTCCGGAAAGTCGAAGATCCTGAAGAGATTGGTATGCGTCAAATTTTGGAAAGAGCCAACATTCAAGGAGCAGGTCTTTACTACATACACTCACTGAAGAAAGGAAATCAAGGAGAAGCAACGGGTAGCTACCTTATTCTTGTAAAGAATCAATTTCCTTCCAAAGATCAAATTTCTTGGGTTGTCAAGCATCGATCAACATCAAAGTATTTATACCTAGCCTTACACCCTAGTCAGACATACTTTGATCACACCAAAAACCCTCTCTTTATTCTACTGCAAACAAACATTGTAGTTCTCTAATATCTGTTGTGTAACAAGCTATAGAAAGAAAGGAGAGTGTAACACTGGTGAGGCTTTGTATCAAAAAGAAAAACGAGTGTTAGAGGATCTGTAGTTTCAAGTCATATCCACTGTACTCGAAGAAACATTTACTGAAGAGAACTCCCTTGCAACCCAAGGGGACTAGATTAGGATTCACATTGAATCCGAACCAGTATAAAATTCTGGTGTCTTTAATTCCTGCATTTATTTATCTGCAATTTCATTCTGTTATTATCTCTGCTGAATTATCAGATCTAGTCGACTAATTACTTAACTAGTCACAACTAATAAATTGTTAAAGTTTAAAAATTATACAATTCACCCCCC
>NW_017688096.1:5141-6014 GCF_001879085.1 Nicotiana attenuata
GAGATTGTTAGATATAGTTTTAATGATGAAAATAATATACATATGCAGGAAATCAATTACAAGGAGTCAAGAGGATACTACAAGACTGCTGGAGTAAATCCTGACATATAAGGGAAGAAATAAATCAAGGCTCAACAACAAGATCAGCAAATCTGGCTTACTAAGGAAAGGATTCGCGAATCTGGGAAGAATCCTATCAAGCCAATTGATCAGCATAAAATATCAATCAGCTGTGATAGAGAGAATCAAGCTCGCGACTATCTTTGGAGAGTCGAAGATCCTCCTAAAGTTAAGGCACGAATCAAGGGCAGCATTCCGGAAAGTCGAAGATCCTGAAGAGATTGGTATGCGTCAAATTTTGGAAAGAGCCAACATTCAAGGAGCACGTCTTTACTACATACACTCACTGAAGAAAGGAAATCAAGGAGAAGCAACGGGTAGCTACCTTATTCTTGGAAATAATCAATTTCCTTCCAAGGATCAAATCTCTTGGGTTGTCAAGCATCGATCAACATCAAAGTATTTATACCTAGCCTTACACCCTAGTCAGATATACTTTGATCATACCAAAAACCCTCTCTTTATTCTACTGCAAACAAACATTGTAGTTCTCTAAGATCTGCTGTGTAACAAGCTAGAGAAAGAAAGGAGAGTGTAGCACTAGTGAGGCTTTGTATCAAAAAAGAAAAACGAGTGTTAGAGGATCTGTAGTTTCAAGTCATATCCACTGTACTCGAAGAAACATTTACTGAAGAGAACTTCCTTACAACCCAAGGGGACTGGATTAGGATTCACATTGAATCCGAACCAGTATAAAAATTCTGGTGTCTTTAATTCCTGCATTTATTTATCTGTAATTTCATTATGTTATTA
>NW_017688097.1:0-768 GCF_001879085.1 Nicotiana attenuata
GGAGTATCTCAGGCTAGGCTCTCCGACCTCAACAGGTATCATGGCGTCAGTCTCGTAGACTAGTGAATATGGCATTTCGCCTGTGCTTGTTTTCGGCGTGGTGCGGTAAGCCCATAGTACCTCTGGTAGCAATTCTGGCCATAACCTTTTAGCGTCCTAGAGCTTTTTCTTTAAGATGTTCAATATTGTCTTGTTGGAGGATTCGGCCTGACCGTTGCCGGCAGGATGGCATGGTGTGGAGAGTATTCTCTTGATGTGATATTTTTCGAAGAACTCAGTGGTCTTTTTCCCGATGAATTGAGGCCCATTGTCACAGCTGATTTCTTTAGGGATGCCGAAACGGCATATGATGTTCTTCCATATGAAGGTGATGACTTCCTGTTCGCGTATTTGGGTGAACGCACCTGCTTCCACCCATTTGGAAAAGTAGTCAGTTAAAACTAAAAGGAAACGTATCTTACCTCGCCCTGTTGGGAGGGGTCCGACGATGTCCGTTCCCCATTTGATGAACGGCCATGGCGAAGTGATAGAGTGGAGGTGTTCTCTCGCTTGATGTATCATCGGTGCGTATTTTGGCACTGCTCGCATCTCTTGACATAATCTGCAGCTTCCTTTTTCATAGTGAGCCAGTAATATCCTGCCCGAATGAGGCATCTGACGAGGGTCTCTGTTGCCTATATGGGCGCGCATGACCTGTGTACTTCAACACGCACCTTGTTTGATTCGGCCTACGGAATTTTCGCGAACGGGGTCCCTCGTAACGTCTCT
>NW_017688097.1:5350-6014 GCF_001879085.1 Nicotiana attenuata
CAGCAGCAGTAGTTCGGAAGCAGGCGATTCATATTCACGAGACTGAGGTAGCCTTGCAGGCATCCGCAGGCCCGGCGTCTCTTCTCATTGTTTTCTTTTAGACTGTTGCCTCCTTGTTTCGAGACAGACAGCTGTTATATTTCTTTCAGACCTTTGTATTTTATTTATCCTTAGTGGTTCGTGAGTAATGTGACACCATCCTATTTATAAGGGACATTCCCCAAAAGCCCTAAAAAGTACAAGATAAAGAATATTCCTTTGAATATTCTTTATGTTCACTTCTAAACTTAAGTTACCGTTACTATTCTATCCCAGCTGCCCGCTTCTGGCATCAGCCTTCATGAGGACGTCCTTTAGTCGTTGTGTCGTGGTCGACCCGTCCTTTGTCTTGCTTATCCGTTATCGTGGTTACCAAATTTGGACCTATACAAGTCTGAGATGGTACATGAAATTTTCCAATAAAAGTCAAACAAATTCACTTCATATCTTCGCTCAATTTTATATGATTTTATATTCTCTTTAATAATGCGACATTCACCTTCATTTTAACATCGATTAAATTGGAAAATATCACACTTGAGTCCCTTCTCTGGATTATAGGCTTGGACCAAGTTTGACTTCTGTGTCCAGAAAAGCTTGAAAAAAGCTATCCATTGCATTCATC
>NW_017688098.1:0-3017 GCF_001879085.1 Nicotiana attenuata
AAAATGTCAAAGATCGGCTCAAAAGGAGTGAAAACTTGCACAAGTGCCAAAGACAAGTCAAGTTCAGCCAAATAGGCTCAGTGCGGCCGCACACCACTTTGTGCGGTCCGCACTAGGAGGTTCAGAGAGCTGTTATTTCAAGTGTTAAGGCAGTGCGGCCGCACTAGGTTTTGTGCGGTCCGCACTGAAGGCAATGCGGCCGCACTACCATTCTGTGCGGTCCGCAGAGCCAAGATTCAGAGAAGCTGCAAAATGAGTGTTCAAGCCAATGCGGTCCACAGTCGAGTTTGTGCGGACCGCACTAGAAGCCTCCGCGGCCGCAGTCCATTCTGTGCGGTCCGCGGAGCCCAAGTTCAGAGAGTTAAATTTTTGAAGTCAAGAGCCCAGTGCGGACCGCGGTCCATTTTGTGCGGTCCGCGCTAACCCCACAGGGGCAATTTTGTCCTGATTTTTTAGCCTAGTGTATGCGGGGAAATTAGGAGACCAATTTTTCTCGACATAGTGCTTCGAAGAGCAAATCCCGAAGGCACAGGATCTCGGTTCGGTTCCCCCCTCGAGACCTAGCTGATGCCTTGCCCAGATCGAGCATCGATTAAGACCCTGGTGAGCGAAGATATTCCCCGAGGGATATGCCTGGGGCCTACGAGACTTCTCTAAATGGCTCGATGCCAGTTCTCCTACAAAGGAAAGCAGGCTGTCACATCTCGTTCTTTTATTGTATTTGTTTATTTCAAGCTAAGTTTGGACGCCCCCTTTTTTCTATAAACGAAGGGTCACCAATACCTGGTAAGATATCTCCTGTTGCCCTTACAAAGAAAGCAATAATATTCTTTCTCTCTCTCTCTCTCTCTCTCTCTCTCTCTCTCTAAGTTTTAAGTCATATTCATCGATAGCTATTCTCTCGGTTTGCCTATTATATCTTGCCTCAACATTTTATTATTTCTTAGTCTGTTCTTCAAGCGTTTGACTCAAAACTGATCATATAAAGCCTTACTTACTTGTGTATTTATCTGCTATTCACCTTCCATACCACCCTCGACAGGCCCGAGGTAGGCTCGAGGCCTAACCCCGAGGTACCTCCTGGTTTGCTCTAAAGACCGGGAACGATCCCTTACTGGTTCGATTACCGTTTTGGCTAGCTCGATCTTTACTGTTTTACTCCATGTTTTAGCACTAATCACCCTTCCAAACTAGCTCGGGAATAGATCACGTATTGTTAGAATCCCATTTATAAATTTAATTGTTGTTACCATTTTCACGGTAAACAGTTTGGCGCCCACCGTGGGGCTAAAAATAATAGTGATTATTTTCTTCCTAGTTTCATCACTTAAACGCACGATATCTTTCACACTCTTTTTTGCCCGAGAACTCTTTGATTGCAGGTCAAAATGTTCGGCTCGATAAACAGGGTTGAGAACAACGACCTCGAAGACCACGGGGAAAATAGCGTGGCCATCCCGGCCGTCGGAGTACCTCCGCAGAATCCTAACGGCATTCCCGGGCCAATCTTGGACGCGGATTCGCAGGACGCTCAGCAAGTAGACGAAACGTCTCAACCGACAGGAGCGTACGACGTAGTGACTAACTGGAAGCTCAAAAAACCCCATCCCGGGAAGAATAGGAAGTTAGTCTTCACGTTATCTTTGAAATCTTGCAGGCACAACAACTAGCAATCGCTCAGCTACCGGGCCACCCAAGAACCCCCAATACAGTGGCACCAGATACAGCTCCCCCCACAGAACGGATGCTCGAAAGGTCAAGCAACAATGAGCCGGTGGCTAACCCCGCTACCGTAAAATTACTCGAGGACCTCACCAAAAGGATCGAATCGGGAGAGAAAATGATCGCAGCCAACGATAAAAGGGTCGAGACCTAGGGTCGATCAGATCCGTGGCGCCCCTCCGGTCCTTAAGGGTCTAGATTCAAAGAAATTCATTCAAAGGCCATTCCCCGAAGAAGCGGCGCCGAAACCTATCCCGAAGAAGTTCAGAATGCCGGAACTCCCTAAGTACAATGGTACATCCGACCCCAACGAACATGTCACTGCGTATACCTGCGCAGTAAAAGGTAATGACATAAAGAGTGACGAGATAGAATCCGTACGATTGAAAAAGTTCGGAGAAACGCTTTCAAAGGGGGCCATGATGTGGTACCATATCCTGGCCCCCGACGCCATAGACTCATTCACCATGTTAGCGGACTCTTTTGTAAAAGCACACGCCAAAGCCATTAAAGTAGCAACGAGGAAGTCCGACGTTTTCAAAATCAAACAAAGAGAAAACGAGATGCTGCGGGAGTTCGTGTCCCGGTTCCAGATGGAACGAATGGAGTTACCACCAGTCTCCGACGATTGGGCAGTGCAGGCCTTCATCCAACGCCTGAATGAACGGAGCTCCACGACTTCGAAACAACTGAAGCAAAATCTGATCGAATACCCGGCCGTAACCTGGTCGGACGTCCACAACCGGTATCAATCAAAGATCAGGGCAGAGGATGACCAACTGGGGGCCCCATCGGGCTCGGTGTACCCAAGCAGATTCTCGGCAAAAGAGACGAAGCCGAGCAAAGAACGGTATCAGCCGTACCTCGAAGATAGAAGGAACGCCCCAAGGCGCAATCTTCCCGGTAACGATAGGAGGATGGATCGAGGACAGGATCCTCGAGGGGTCATCAACAGGGCCCGGTTCGACCGAAACATGGGACCAGTCAACGCACCTCACTTGTCGGAATACAATTTCACCGTCGACATATCAGACATCGTGTTCGCTGTCAGCAAAATCCGAGATGCAAAATGGCCTAGACCAATACAGTCGGATCCTTTGTAGAGAAATTACAACTTGACGTGTGAGTTCCATAACACACATGGCCACCGAACCGAGGATTGCCATCAACTACGAGAAGAAGTGGCCCGACTGCTCAACAAAGGGCACCTCCGAGAATTCCTCAGCGATCGGGCCAAAAATCAGTTTCGAGACAGGGAGGCAGCCAAGAAGAATGAAGTAAACGAGCCTCAACAC
>NW_017688098.1:5175-6014 GCF_001879085.1 Nicotiana attenuata
AGTACAAATTGCGAGGAAACTTGAGCAGTATTTGATATGTGCAGCTAAAGATTATAGTGACTGAAAATTGACGTCTAGTTTGGTGCCTCAATATGCTTTCCCAGTATAAAGATTGGTTGCCCAGCTTAGATGATAACAGATGCTGGAAGACCTTGGCTTAGAAAGAAAGTGCCAAAAACTTTCGTAAGTGATGTTTCTTACAGTAGTCATTGGAATATGCTTTTTGGTGAGGTTAGATGTTTCAAAATGAGTGCAAGGATGATCATAGTGCTTTGCTGGGAAAATCTTCTTTCTAGGGTCATTTGCCTCGTATCGAAAACCATTCAATAGTTTCCTTAGTGACTATAGCTGCCAGATGACCAACTCAATGCAATTTAGTTCATAACTCGGAGACTAGCTCCAAGAAAGTCGCCGAACGCCCAAGGGCAGAGAATGAAAATTATTTTCGCCAGCCCAAACGGGTTCGAAGACAGGATAAGCCTGAGTCAGGATCCCGACTCAAAAACTGAATCCGAGGGCCATTCGATCACAAAACGTCTAAAAGGACGACCCAAAAAAAAGCGCTATCAATAGCCGAGGCAAATCTCCAGGCCACTCGCCCACAAAGCCGCTTCAGTCCAGAAACACAAGGGGTCATCACCCTCCTCAGACGGGGAAAAGTTGGAAGGCCAATCGGAGCTCGAGCCATAACACGACTCGGAGACTGAACCTGAAGCTATCAAGAACTCGGCATCACACTCCGCTCCTTTGGTGCATCCAATCTCTTCCGAGGGATCAAAGCTGCTGGCCCGAATAGCCACGAGAATCCCCCTATCTGCATATTCCCCGCTACTGCCTAC
>NW_017688099.1:0-1044 GCF_001879085.1 Nicotiana attenuata
GAGATCTAGACTGCTGAAATTGCGCCGGCTCAGATTGTTGAAGATATGTGTCGCAAAGGAAGGCTATCAATCCCTTAGATCAAGGTAACAATATAAGGACAATTACACAAGGAGATTCTCTTCCAAGAAGGAAAGAATGGCAATCATGAACCAACTAGGAACCTCCGCACTTGTCTTGGAATGAATCAAAGCAGATTCAACTCCAAGGATCAATTCCCTTGGGATTGCAAATCTCTCAACAATCTGCTGAAGTCAGTCAAGCCAAAGTTTAAGTATATATTTTATATTTAATTACCTGGACTGTTATAAACAAATCAAAACCGAGGGTTAGCCATTTTTATCAAAACACAAGCTTGGGAGCTCAGATTTGGGAGAAATTTCGACGGATTTTCGAGGGCAACGACTGGGTAACGATTCTCTACTCTCTTATGCTTAAAACCCACTAATCTAATCACGAATTCCTCCTTAATTTCGGATTTTTGAATGAGAGATGGGTAAAACTTCATAGACCAAGTTATTGAGTTTTGAGTGAGTGTTTGACCTCCGATTTGAGAGATTTTTGTATGGTTAGACTCGTGAGAGTACGAGGGTTCAGAAAATGTAAAATTTATCCGATTCCGAGGCGTTGGCCTGAGGGGCATTTTGGTCACTTTACATAATTTCGCGTGTTTGCTTTGAATTAAATTGTAGAATCAGTTGCTTGAGATGTTATTTACGACATGTAATTGAATTGAATAGATTTGGGCCATTTGGAGTCGGATACTCGTGGCAAACGTGTGGTTTCGAGTTGATTTTGGAGCCGGTTCGAGGTAAGTGGCTTGTCTAACCTTGTGTGGGCGACTTTTCCCCTTAGGATTGATTTCGTGGTAATTGAAATGCCTCGTGCGTGAGGTGACGAGCGCGCACTTGTGCTAATTGTTGGAAATATGGTTCTTTTCTTTAAAAATAGCCTTGAATTGTGTTCCTCCTTTCTTTGCTTACACTGTTTGATATTTAAACCTGCTGTAGCTTAGAGAAGCATGTCTACTTGACTAAATTGCCTTA
>NW_017688099.1:5269-6014 GCF_001879085.1 Nicotiana attenuata
TACCGGCCGAACGAAAGTAGTAGTACCAGGATTTTGAGGACAGCACTACTGGTGGAGGCGGATGAAAAAGGATATAGTGGTTTGTAGCTCGGTGCCTTAATTATCAGCAGGTGAAGTATGAGCACCAGAGACCGGGTGGATTGCTTCAGCAGATAGAGATTCCGGAGTGGAAGTGTGAGCGAATCACCATGGACTTCGTATCTAGACTCTTACGGACTTTGAAGAAGTTCGACGCCATTTGGGTTATTGTGGATCGGCTGACCAAGTCCGCGCATTTCATCCCTGTGTGTACCACCTATTCCTCGGAGCGATTGGCGGAGATTTATATCCAGGAGATTGTCTTTCTGCATGGTATTCCAGTTTCCATTATTTCAGACAGAGGTACTCAGTTCACATCGCGGTTCTAGAGAGCCGTACAACAGGAGTTGGGTACTCGGGTGGAGTTGAGCACAGCATTTCACCCTCAGATGGACGGACAGTCCGAGCGCACTATTCAGATTCTTGAGGATATGCTCCGTGCATGCGTGATTGAGTTTGGAGGTTCTTGGGATCAGTTCTTGCCATTGGCGGAGTTTGCCTACAACAACAGCTATTAGTCCAGCATTTAGATGGCACCGTACGAGGCCTTATATGGTAGGCGATGTAGATCTCCGGTGGGTTGGTTTGAGCCGGGTGAGGCCCGATTATTGGGCACAGATTTGGTTTAGGATGCTTTGGAGAGAGTCAAGGTGATTCAGGATAGACT
>NW_017688100.1:0-532 GCF_001879085.1 Nicotiana attenuata
CTCAAAGGGGTTAACTACGATACATAACAATTAGGTGGGTAGAATATATATATCTGGCTCAACAAAGAAATGCCTACATCACTTACTAAAACTAGAATGAAGCTACTATTTCGCTTTGCAAACACACAGGGCAAGTTCTAGGCATCAATTGTACAACATGGAATACAGTAACACTCATACACACATGGTCACGTGACTCACTCCGGATTAGTTTATCAAGACATTCTCTTTTGAGTGTTACAAGTTAGGTACAAACATACACTTTTTAAGGCACTTAAATAAGATTCATTCCTTGAAGCTAAGCGCTACACTCTAGCGTCTATCGTATTCAGGTGTAAAAACGCTAAGGGTTTTTCTTCTTCGTATTTTTAAGCTCGTCGACCCATTAATCCTAACCTAAAAAAAACAAAAAAATCTATCTATACCCGGTTCAAGCTAAACCCTTGGAAAAGAATCGTGGCCCAAAGAAAAACCAAGGGGGAGTTACTACACTACGTAAAAAAACTAAAAAAATCTTTTAGGTATTTCTCTA
>NW_017688100.1:5366-6014 GCF_001879085.1 Nicotiana attenuata
ACTGAAGTGGGCGGTGGTAGCTTCTCAATCACGTCAACCTTAGCATGGTCAACCTCAATTCCTTTACTGGACACTCGATGTCCCAGGACTATCCCTTCTTGTACCATAAAATGGCACTTCTCCCAGTTTAGCACTAAGTTTGTCTCCACACATCTTTTGAGCACTCTGCTTAAGTTGTGAAGATAGTCTTCGAATGAATCTCCTACCACGGAGAAATCATCCATAAAGATCTCCATAATATCCTCCACCATATCTGTGAAGATGGCTAACATGCACCGTTGAAAAGTCGCTGGTGCATTGCAAAGCCCAAAAGGCATTCTCCGAAAGGCAAAGATGCCATACGGACAGGTGAAAGATGTTTTCTCTCTATCCTCGGGGTCTATTGATATCTGATTGTACCCCGAGTATCCATCTAAGAAACAAAAATGTGATCTCCCGACCAACCTGTCCAACATTTGGTCAATGAAAGGCAAAGGAAAGCGGTCCTTTCGGGTGGCGGTGTTCAATTTCCGGTAATCCATGCAAATCCGCGACCCTGTGACTGTACGAGTTGAGATCAACTCATTGTTCTCATTTTGCACAACAGTCATTCCCCCCTTTTTAGGCACACATTGTACAGGGCTGACCCAATTGCTATCAGAGATGGGG
>NW_017688101.1:0-6014 GCF_001879085.1 Nicotiana attenuata
TTACGAAATTCACATCACCGGATTCCTCGTCTACGCCACAAGTCCATACATACCAAGAACTCCCAAATCCGAGCTCAAATGACCTATCAAATCCCAATTTGAAATATCAAAAACTCAAGCCCTAGTTCATCAATTTTAGGCTTAATTCCATGAATTTCTAGGTAAATTTCACATAATAATCATGTTTTTAACTCAAAAATCTTACCTCCAACAAACTCCAGTCGAAACCATCTTCAATTGCTCCCAAAAAGCTCCCAAGATGTTCAACAATGGAGGAAAATGGACCAAGCTTCGCGGATGAAATAATATAAAACCCTTCTGCCCAGCTACAATGTTTTCGCAATTCCCAGCAAAACCTTCGCATTTGCGATGCAGCCGCATATGATGAAGGAAAAGCCAACAGAGTTTGGTGCAAAGTGCGGTCCGCACATGAATTGTACGGCCGTAAAAGCTGGACCAGGAGCAAAGTTCAGAGAATATGCCTTCCAAGTCCATCAAAAGTGCAGACCGCACAAGAATTGTGCGGCCGCAGAAGAAGCACCTTGCGGCCGTAGGAGTAAAAGCACGGACTGCAGAAGATCAAGTGCGGCCGCACATTTAGAAGATCAAGTGCGGCCACACATTTAAAAGTGCGGACCGCAGAAACAGTGCCTTGCGGTTGCAGATAAAAATTATGCAGCTGCAGACTTCCAGTCCTGTCAAGTTGAAGAAAAGTGCGGACCGCATATGGAATTTTGCAGCCGCAGAACCTCTCAAAGGGCATTTTTGTCCGAAATTTCCAGCCCTATATAAATAGACGAGTTTCACAATTTTAGATCAATTTTTGACATCAACAGCTACAGTAGCTGTTCTCTTTGCTTCTTTTAGTAGTTTTTCATATTTTGGGATATTTTAACATAGATTTTATCCTTTTAATTTTATAATATGAGTTTAATTATCATCTCTTCTTCTATTTCTTCAATTTCAAGCATAAGTAGCTAGATTTTTACTAGGTTGTAACCCAACCCTAGGGTGTGAACATTATGGGTGTTTAATTTAATGCTTCTTTATGGTTGGGTATTTATTATTTAGCCTTATTCATATTTTAATTTGTGAAATTAATGGTTTCAAACATTAGTTCATGCCTATTTGACTATGTCTGTACTTGAGAAAGAGAGACTTAGCCTAGGAAAATTTGGCTAACAAGAAATTGGGTCAGTCGATAGATTGATAATCTCAATTAAAGGGTCCAACCTAGAGATAGTAATAACCAGACTTGAGATTTTATCAACCGTTTTGTGCAATACCTATTTGGACTTGAGAAAGCTAAATAGGGCAAAACCACTCTCTGACCGAGAGGTATTGAGTGGATAATTGAGTGTTGGTAGCTATAATACACCCCGATCAACAAAACAAGCATTAAGGTTTATATCCCATTAGGCAAACACCTAAGTAACAGTCATAGCCCTAGCCTTTTTACAAAACTTGAAAAACAACAAAAACAATTTCTTAGTTATATTTCTTAACTTAGCAATCTTAGTTTAAAATAGACATAGAAACAACCCCAATTTGTGGAAGTGTAAATTGAGATAGTTCAAACTCACATACTATATATATACTCCTAACTCCCATATATAGCTCCCTGTGGAAATCAACCCCGACTCTTGTTGGGTATTACTATTGTAATCGGACGTTTCATATCCTTGATTTGAGGTGTGAATTGGACAAGACCACACGGCCCCGCCATGCTAATGAATACATGTCCAAAGCATACTGACCAAATAGGCAACTCCAGGGCAAGTGGAGTGCACCAACACCTTCCGCTAAGCTGATAGGGTACTTGGAAGATTGTCAACCTGCCTATCGGGACCTACGGGCTTAAAACGCAGCGTCCCCGGGCAAAAGCAATGTCAGTGCGAATAAAGTACCGAGTATGTAAGGCAGAAAAGCATAAATATGAACAGTAATGTAAAGAGAGATAGAGGAGATACAACCTGTAGCATCTGAGTGCCTTTGAGGGCTACTGACATGAAATACATGATACATATATATACATAAACTTTTAGACACATGCCTCTGTGGGCATCATCATCGTCATATCGTACCTGGCCTCGAAAAAGACTCAGTAAAAAACGGCCATCATCAGGCCCGGTAAAACCGTACCTAGCCACATGGAGCTCGGTAAAACCCAACTGATCAGTGGTTGCACAATAGGTGTCGTACCCGGCCGACTATAGCGCGGCTCGGTAGAGTAAAATATATATATATATACATACATACATTCACGGAATCACGTTCTAAACCTTTCGGACTGAGTCGTTGCACCTTCAATTAACATTATGGACATACATACCATCAATATGAACCTCAATAAGATTCAAGCTTGTTTATATTCACTTTATAGGGAAAGAACAACGTGGATAGCCTTAGTTGCTAGGAATAGATCCGTTATGAAATAGCGTATCGTTTATGTTCATTTCACTTTAGATCATACCAAAAAACAGAAGGAAGAGCCTTAACATACCTTAACCCCGTTGAGTCCTTTATACCTTCCAAGCAACTCTTCAAACAACTCAACTCAATCTAACATAGCATAAGGATATTCAAAATCAGTGGTGAGTAAAGGCTAAGTCTGTAACTTAACCTAGTAGCTCGTTTACGTAAATTCGGGCAGCATCTCCCCTGTAACAAGTGCCTCCTCCAATACCATATACCAACAACAAAAACCAGAGCAATACAATAAGAACAATATCAACAATAGGGTACAAAATATTTCATTAACAAGTTATCAACATATCATGACGAGCGGCAAGCTTGGATTGAATCCCTTTAGCGCCCTTCAACCCCATTATCATACATTAGTTAACTTAAAAACATGTCCAGCATGATACCAAGTAAAACCAGAGGACTTCCAACCTCCTATTAATCACCTAATCCACACTCAAACAACCCAACAACAAGAACAAGTTCAACTTTTCATTGTTATATTGTCCTTTATCTTCTTATTCACGATACCTATAGCAAGTTCGACATGTAGATAGTATATTCATGAAAATAACATCATAAACAAGTCATTTTCCAAGGTTTCCAACCATTTAAAGTTCATGGAAATAACCTTACCAAAACAGTCCATTAAGAACAATAACATCTCAAACTATTTCAAGTCTTCTCTTATAGTATCTTGCTCAAATAATGCAACCAACATACAAACAACTTCAAGAACAAGTAGTAGAGTATATACCTAAAACAGCAGCAAGCACTTGATGTTTCATCCAAACACAGCCCACAACTATCCTCAATGGCAACACAACGTCAAAGAGGTGTTGTTCTTCACTAGAACTAACTTTTGATATTGAAATATGGTGTAATCACTTCAAACCCTTATGGTATCTGTTTAGGAGGGTTGGAAGAAGTTTGGAGACGAAGTTGAGTCAAAATTGATCAAAAAATAGGCGTCCAAATCGTTTATAATGTGAAGTAGGTCGACCACCGCCTAAGTGGGTCCCATTGGGAGCTGCTTGCGCAGTCTCGCAAAAGTGCGAATATCTCTCTACTATGATGTCATATCGATGAACGGTTTAATGAGGGAGAAACTAGACTCATAGATCTTCAATTTGATATGTAGATCATCCCTTAATTTCAAGTATATTGGGAGAAAGTGCAACTACATTTGGCCTAATTTTCAGCATATTATGAATGTAACTTGTGATGACCTTTGCCAACTTTTGTTCCACAACTCGATTGACTTCAAAATGTAACACACGACTAATAACATAACCTCCTTATCATGTTAAGCACCCTAGTCTCACCCCAAAAGTACAGGTTATAATATTCCCAACTTGTCGACTTTCGACGAAACTTATTTTCTTCAATTCGTTTAGCGTCTAATCTTTTCAACCCTCTTGGTACTTGTTATTCATGATCTTAAATATTTGTAACCTCTAAGGTAACATGATTAACTTCCTTTATGTATTTTCAAAGACGATCTCATTTCTGAGCTTACATCAATTGACTTACAACGTACTCTCACGTATGAAAACATGGGGTGTAACACGCTAGCTCGATCTTCAACGACGTCACCACCCTGACCATAATCACCGTCTCGTCCCCCAGCATCCTCTCCATCCACGCCCTGAGGGTAAACGGAATCCTACCATGCGTCCTCCTCAAGGCAATCTATGCCCTCTTCCTCCGCCTCATCCTCTTCACCAAGCCGAGGCGTGGCAGGGTCATAGCCACAAGCAAGCCGAGCATCGCGAGCCTTAACCCAAGCATTCTCAAGAGCCACCTAAAAAATAGAGCCCATTGCATGCAAGTCACAGAACACATCCAGTGGGGCCTCGGCATGGATCCACTCTTCGTACAACTCCCGAGGGACGTCAGGGAAATCAGAAGCATTAGACAAAGAATGCCGCACAGCAGTTGGCTTTCTCGGCCTTCGATAGGTCCTTTTTCTGCTCAGAACGAAGGGTCCTGTTCGCCAGTTAGAGAACCTCTACCTTCCTCTGAGCATCCAACCAAGAAGCCTCCACCTTCTCGAGCTCCTACCGCTTCTCAACAATCTCACCCTTGAGCGCCTCCATTTGAAATTGGCACTCATCTAAATGGCCTTGTTGCTGGAGTACTTGAGCTTGAAGGTCACTATATTGTACCTCCACACCCTTATTGAACTCCATCTCCTCTTCCTTGTCCCTCAACGTTCCCTTAAGGACGCTGAATTTCTCCACGGATGCCATTAGCTCCACGTCTTTCTTCTTCAAAACTTCTCTTAAGGTTGGCGTGTGGCCTCTCTCACGGAGCTGATCTCGAAGCTCCTGGTACTTCCCACGGCACGCTGTGTTCTTTCCTTTCAACTTTACATAAATTTCTTTACGTCTCTTCTCCCTCCGAGCGCTCCCAATCTCCAGAATAACCGTCTGTAGAACAGAAAAAAGAAGTTAGAACCTGAAAAGAAACTAAGGCATAAGGAAAAGGACGGATAGCAGTCGTACTTACCTTGAGAGAGAGACCGGTGATGTTCTTCGACAAAGTACCGTCGGTTATCTTCTTGAGGGTCTCACCCGAGCCTTTCAAAAGAGAGAGGACCGAGAGCAGGGACTACCTCCTCGGTATTTACAAGCAGATTACTATACATTGGGATCGTAATGGTCCTAGAGCCCTCCTCCATCCTCACCTCGAGTTGGGTGAGTCCCTCATAAATCATTCTCAGCTCGTCTAGGTCCATATCAGAATCCGATCCAGCATTATCTTCAGCGATGATTTTCCCTCTATCAGCGGCTGATGAAGAGACATCCACGACAGCCCTAGAAGATGAAGACCCTTCTTGCCTTGGAAGTGCAGGACCACCGTCAAGTGCCTCCATCGTGGTCGTCTCCCCTTGGAACGCACCAACACGTCTACAGATACCTCTTCCAATAGCGGAGCCTCGGTGCTTGCCCCAATGTCTTCTTTTATATGAATTGTCGCTGTCTCTCTAAGAACCATTTCGTCCTCCATCGAATTAACGACAACCAGGATTCCCCCTCCCAGGCGTCCACAGATCTCCTCTTGTATGGCCTTAGATCCCCTTCATGGGGGGAGGCCTATCATCCTCATCAATCAGCGAAAATAGCTGAGGGGCAGAGGCAGCGGTTGGAATAGGGGCAGGTTCTTGGGCCGCAGTAGCCAGGACGGGGCGGGTTGAGAAGGCGTGGCAGCCACAACGGTGGCAGAAACAAGAGGCATTCAGCCCTTCTCCTAAACGAGAGCACATGTGCCCTTCTCCTCCGCGAAGACCCCCTAACCAGAGCGAGGAAAGGAAAGAACATGAAAATTAGCAAAGCCATCCAAAAAAACAAAAAGAGGCAATGATCACGGCCACAAAGGAAAATTACCTGTGGAAGGGAGAGTCGGTCTGAACTTCTTAAAGAAGCTCGGCCAATCACGAATCCCAGCAGAGTCGGCCATGCGTACGACTAGAGGGGAGGACAGTTGTTGGCTACAAAAGGGGATAATTAGTTAACTAGCCCAAAATGGGTGAAGAGATGCAAAATAAA
>NW_017688102.1:0-2371 GCF_001879085.1 Nicotiana attenuata
CACCCCTAATTAGATTCATAAGATGGTATTCGGATGAAAACCTTGCGAGGCAAATGTGGAATTACACCTAGATATTTTACGTACTTTTGTAAAACTAAAAATACTTGTTAATTACTACTAGTACACTTTGATAACTACAGTGACACCACCAAAAGATGTGTTGCGGTGGATGAGATTGCTCTTCCCTTAACCAGAGGTCTCGGGTTCGAGCCCTGAGTATGGAAAAATCTTTGATAGAGAGTGCTTCCCCCCAAATGGGGCCCTACGCGGCGAGAATCCGAATATAATCGGGCTCCAATGCGAGTACCGGATACCGAATGGAAAACCAAAAAAAACTACTGTGACGTTTTCCTAAATAAAATTATACTGCAGCAGACACTGCAAAACGTGTAAAACAAACAAACGTTGAAGCATTTTTGTATTATAAGCAAACTACAAGGGCATTTTGGTAACCAGAATCAGTATATATAACCCCCTGAGAACTTAATTCTCCTCGACAAGCATCTTCCGCCAAAAAAAAAATATTTGCGCTTTAACTTTCCAAGTTTTTCTCAGCCAACCATTAATGGATCTCGAGGCTGTTCTTAGCCTCTTCGATTCGTACTGGTTTGATGTCGAAATCCTCAATAAACATTCAAATCCAACCCCTACATCAAATTCACAAAAATACCCAGATCATAAAGTCGAAGAAAAATCACCAGAAACTTTAAATGAGTCGCCTTTGTTAGAAATCCAAATAGGGTCACAAAGTGATGATTTGAGCTACAATTCAGATCCTTTCTCTCCTGATTCAGTTCTCCAAACAACCCATTTCACACCCTTTTGTAATAAGGCAGAATTAAAGAAATTAAAGGGCAAAAGAAAAGAAAGGAGAAGAAGAAGAAGAAGAAGAATCAAAAAGGGTCTTAGTAAGAGCTTATCTGAGCTTGAGTATGAAGAGCTAAAAGGGTTTATGGATCTTGGATTTGAATTCTCAGAAGATGATGTAAATTCCAGTTTGGTTGATATAATTCCAGGATTACAGAAACTGGGCAAAAACAGGAGTAGTGATGATCAAGTAAAAGTGAATTGTTTTGAGAAATCTGAGTCAAGAGCCAGGCCTTATCTTTCTGAAGCATGGGAAATTCTTGAAAAGAAGAATAGAATGAGCACATTGATGAATTGGAAAATACCTGCCACCAGCAATGAAATTGACGTCAAACAGAGTCTCAAATGGTGGGCTCATACTGTTGCTTCCACAGTAAAAGCCTAAAGTTCAAATATTTCTCACTTTTTTCCCACTATAAAATGTATAAGAAAAGTTAGTTAGCCTGTTAAAGTTCAATTTTTTCTGCCTCTTGACTCACATTGTTGAGAGTTGCAGTATGTATATAATCTAAGAGCAGGGCAAACTCTCTTCAGAGGCCAAAAAGAAAAAAAATATAGGTTCTTTGGTTGTGGGTTTTGGAATTTCCAATTGAGATATTCTATGGAAGTACAAATTTTGTTTCATTTGAATGTGAATATTTGTCAAGAATGGCACGAAAATGCTATTGAATAAAAATAGTTACTGTACATTGAACGGTTTGTTTAACTCCAACTTTTTTTCCTCTCTTTTTATCTTTCGGAATACCAGTTCCATTGGCTTATGCTACAGGTGTGACATTGTGAATTCCAAATAAAATTGAAAAGTCAGCCATGATTGTTACATCTTTAGCATTGTTTACCATTTAAATATACGTGGATTACGTCTTTTTGTATTTTGGTGTCGTTTCTGATTCGTGGACTATAGTTGAGGAAGACATGTCAAATATACTTAATGGATGGCCATGATCTTGGAGTAAATTTTGAAGTAAGTTGTTAAAAAAAGTAATCTTCCAAGTTCTTATTTGCAGTTTTAAAGGGGAAAATTTTCAGTTCCTATTTTCCAATATAAGCACGAAGGCCTTAGCGAAATGTCGTTCGTCTTTTTTACCCCTTTAAAATATAGTTCACACCGACAAAATAGCCATTTAATTATCTTCCTATATATAGTATTAATTATTCAATTTACTTTCCTAATATTTAGAAATACTCATTTAATTACTTTACGATGTAGGACCTTGATTTAGAAAAGTGAAAAACGCATTCCTAAAATTCCTACCATAAATAAATGAGAAAAGTACATTTTAGAGAAGGAATTAAAATGTCTTCAATTCCTAAAATCTTAAGTTAATTAAAAGAAAATATATATTTCAAGAAGGAATAAAATTATTTTAAATTCTAATTTTTCCTATACATAAATATAAAAGGACAATATATTAAAAGGAAACTCTTAACTATTTTTGTTATGGGTAAGTTTTTAGCAACTTTGTCAAACAAAAAACGTAGGATCCTTTTTTTTTTTTTTTTT
>NW_017688102.1:5145-6013 GCF_001879085.1 Nicotiana attenuata
ATCAAATCAATGGTCCTTTGAGAAATCTATTATTTACCAAGATATATTGATGATAATTGAATCAAATAGTGATAAATAATTTAAGGACTCAATTAAAAGTATATTATTTTTAACACGAAATGGATTCTTACACTTAACAAAAGAAAACTACCAATCAAACTAGAATGTAAAGGTAAAGAATTATACTAAAAGTGCAAACTATTAACATTTACCATTAAATTTTTGAAACTTTATATAAAAATATACATATATATAGGTGTACTAATGAATTTGAAATAGCTACTCCTATAGTCGGTTTGGTTTTGGTTTTTTTCTGAATTAAAACCAAAACCAAAACCAAATTTGTATCGGTTTTTAAAATTCAAAACCAAACCAAACCAAACCAAAAAGTATCGGTTTTTTTGGTCGGTTTGATTTGGTTTTCAGTTTGGTTCGATTTTTCGGGTTTTTATGAACACCCCTAATTAGATTCATAAAGATGGTATTCGGATGAAAACCTTGCGAGGCAAATGTGGAATTACACCTAGATATTTTACGTACTTTTGTAAAACTAAAAAATCTTGTTAATTACTACTAGTACACTTTGATAACTACAGTGACACCACCAAAAGATGTGTTGCGGTGGATGAGATTGCTCTTCCCTTAACCAGAGGTCTCGGGTTCGAGCCCTGAGTATGGAAAAATCTTTGATAGAGAGTGCTTCCCCCCAAATGGGGCCCTACGCGGCGAGAATCCGAATATAATCGGGCTCCAATGCGAGTACCGGATACCGAAGGGAAAACCAAAAAAAACTACTGTAGACGTTTTCCTAAATAAAATTATACTGCAGCAGACACTGCAAAACGTGTAAAACAAACAAAACGTTGAA
>NW_017688103.1:0-731 GCF_001879085.1 Nicotiana attenuata
ATGACGTCCGAATGACCTGAAAATTTGCAGACATATCCAAAATCACCTAACGAAGCTACTGCAACTCTCGGAATTCCATTCCGACTCTCGGATCAAAATCTCGCCTATCAACCGGAATTCGCCAAAATACTAACTCTGCCAATTCAAGCCTAATTCTACACCGGACCTCCAAAATCAATTCCGATCACACTCCTAAGTCACAAATCACTTCCCGAAGCTAACCGAATCACCGGAAATCACATCCGAACCTTCTAACTCGTAAGTCAACGTCCGGTTGACTTTTCCAAAACAAGCCTTCCTTAAAGAGACTAAGTGTCTCATTTCTTATCAAAACCAATCCAAATCAACTCTCACACACCACATACCGATAACGAAACATGAAGAAGCAATAAACGGGGAAAACAAAGCAGTAACACATGAGACGACGGGTCGGGTCGTCACATCCTCCCCAACTTAAACAAACGCTCGTCCTCGAGCGTTCCCAGAGTTGTCCTAGAAGCTAACCAATAGCTGAATAACTTTACCAAGCATAAACCCGGGGTGATCCCTCGTCACCCTACCTCGCATAGGTCCGATAACACAATATAGCTGAAATTTCACAGTCCATCTAAACCATAAACCGTAGAACCACATTGCACTTTCCGAAATCATACACAAGATCAGAACCTCACCTCTATACTCCGAATAAGCCCGAACCGGCTCGTAATAACCCTCAAACTCACATGATATAC
>NW_017688103.1:5064-6013 GCF_001879085.1 Nicotiana attenuata
TTTTGCGGTCTTCATTAAACTTCCAAAAACCCGCTTCTGCGGTTCTACTTTCGCACCAGCGGTACCGCTTCTGCGGTCCGCTCTTTCGCTTATGCGGATCCTGCCTTCCATCTCCTCGCCGCTTCTGCGATCACAGCTCCGCTTAAGCGGCTCCGCTTCTGCGGTCCAAGACCCGCAGAAGCGAGAATACCAGAAACAGCATGCCTTCAGCTGAATTAAATTCCGAAAACTCCCCGTTAGCCATCCGAAATCATCCCGAGGCCCCCAGGACCTCGGCCAAAGGCACCAACATAACCCAAAACATCATGCGAACTTGTTCCAATCATCACAACACATAAAACAACACTAAAATCATCAATTCACATCAAATTCAAGCCTAAGTTCTTCAAAAACTTCCGGAATGCGCTTTCGATCAAAAACCCAACCAATGACGTCCGAATGACCTGAAAATTTGCAGACATATCCAAAATCACCTAACGAAGCTACTGCAACTCTCGGAATTCCATTCTGACTCTCGGATCAAAATCTCGCCTATCAACCGGAATTCGCCAAAATACTAACTCCGCCAATTCAAGCCTAATTCTACACCGGACCTCCAAAATCAATTCCGATCACACTCCTAAGTCACAAATCACTTCCCGAAGCTAACCGAATCACCGGAAATCACTTCCAAACCTTCTAACTCGTAAGTCAACGTCCGGTTGACTTTTCCAAAACAAGCCTTCCTTAAAGAGACTAAGTGTCTCATTTTTTATCTAAAACCAATCCAAATCAACTCTCACACACCACATACCGATAACGAACATGAGGAAGCAATAACGGGGAAACGGAGCAGTAACACATGAGACGACGGGTCGGGTCGTCACATCCTCCCAACTTAAACAAACGCTCGTCCTCGAGCGTTCCCACGAGTTGTCCCGTAGAACGCTAACCAATAGCTGAATACTTT
>NW_017688104.1:0-3108 GCF_001879085.1 Nicotiana attenuata
AATTAAGAATTCGATAATATAGCAATTCAGGACTCACGGTCATGCTCGACACCAGTGTATAGATACTCGTCACCATGCCTATACACCGTACTCGACAAATAGCAATTAACAAATAAGACTCTACTCCTATTCCCTCAAGCTAGGGTTAGACCAAACACTTATCTCAAATGCTCCAAACTCAACTCAATCCTCTAGTATAGCTTTACCCCTCGAATTCACCACCAAACCACTCGAATCTAGTCACAAATTACTTGAGTGTATCAACAAAGGCTAATCTAATAAAATTGAATGCATGAAAAGTGAATTTCCCAAAGTTTGCTCAAAAATCCCCAAATGCCCCCAGGCCCACGTGGTCAAAAACCGAGGTTCAAACCAAAACCCGACTGCCCATTCCCCCATGAACTCAGATATATAAGTTATTTTGGAATCGGACCTCAAATTGAGGTCCAAAACCCCCAAAATTTTGAAACCCTAGTTGTAACGACCCGACACGTCGTATCAGGTATTACCGCCCTGTTTTCCTCATTTATTGCTTCTTCATGTTTCATTATTAGCAACGAGTGAATTAGAGTTGAATTGAATTGGTTTGGATAGGAAATGAGACACTTAGTCTCTTTAAGGAAGGCTTAAGTTGGAAAAGTCAACCAGACGTTGACTTATGAGTTAGAAGGCTCGGATGTGATTTCCGGTGATTCGGTTAGATTGGAAAATGATTTGTGACTTAGGAGTGCGATCGGAATTGATTTTGGAGGTCCGGTGTAGAATAAGGCTTGAATTGGCGAAGTTAGTATTTTGGCGAATTCCGGTTGATAGATGAGATTTTGATCCGAGGGTCGGAATGGAATTCCGAGAGTTGCTGCAGCTCCGTTAGGTGATTTTGGATATGTGTGTAAAATTTCAGGTCATTCGGACATCGTTTGCTCGGGGTTTTGATCGAATGCGTAATTCAGAAGTTTTTAAGAAACTTAGGCTTGAATCCGATGTGATTTGATGGTTTTAGCGTTTTTTGAAGTGTTTTGAGCATTGGAACAAGTTTGAATAAGGTATTAGGATGTGTTGGTGTTTTTGGTTGAGGTCCCGGGGGCCTCGGGGTGAATTCGGGTGGTTAAACGGAAGATTTTTGGAGTTAATTGCATGTTCAACCTTGCTGGTATCTGTTGGTTTTGCACCTGCGGTTATGGGACCGCAGGTGCGGTCTCGCTGAAGCGATTGGAAGATGCGCAGAAGCGGAAGTCTTGGCCCTTGCCAGATGCCGCAGGAGCGGAAGGAGGACCGCATAGGCGGCCTCGCAGAAGCGAGCTAGACCTCGCAGGAGCGGAATTTGGAACCCTGGTCAGGTTCCGCAGAAGCGGAACATTGGATCGCTTAAGTGGTCCCGCAGAAGCGAAAGGTTGCCTTAAGTGAAAGGTCCGCAAAAGCGGACGTTGACCGCATAAGCGGAAGCCGCAAAAGCGGTACTGGATCCGCAGAAGCGAAATGCCTGGCAGTTAAGTGAAATTAATCATCTTCGCGAATTTTTGAAAGAACAACATTTTGGACTTCGGACTAAGGAGATTTTGGGCGATTTTTGAAGAGGGTTTGGAGGGCTATCATCAGGTATGGATTCTTGGGATTATATTAGGTTATTATTGTGTATAAACATGAATTAACACTAAAAACCCAAGGAATTAAAGGGTAAAAATGGGGTAAGTTAGGGTTTGAGAATTTTGATGTAAAAATGGAATTTGGAGGGCCAAACGAACTCCGATTTTGGTGATATTTATATGTATGGACTCGTGGCGAGACGAGGAATCCGGTGATGTGAATTTCGTAATTTTTTGAGAAGTGGGCCCGGGGCTCGGCTTTTGCCAATTTCGTGAATTTTGGTGTTTTTCGAGTCTTTTCGATTGGGTTATGTTTCTTTAGCCTATTGTAACGTATTCGTTGTGATTTTAATCAGATTCGGCGTACGAAGAGGTTGATTCGAAAGGCAAAGGCATAGCGAGCTAGATTTGTGGCCGGCTTGAGGTGAATAATAAATGTAGATGATGACCTGAGGGTTTGAAACCCCGGTATATCACATTGTGACACTATATTGAGGCGAGACACGTACTCTATGACGAGTGCGGGGTCGATTGTGACTGGGGATTTGACCTAGTCCATTCCGATTGATGTTCGTACTGTGTTCTTAACTAGAAATTTGGTAGTAATCATCTTACTTGGTTTTATGAATATGTTTGGGGCCTTGTGGCTATCATTTGCATCCTTCAGGGATCCTTATCATTGTTCCCATGATACTTAGCATATTTCATGATATCAGTCCTGAGTTAGACACTGCCTTGAAATATTTGTAAATAAATAAAGGTTACAGACTTAGCTCTATAATTCCTAATAATTGAAACTAAAAATGGACAATTTGACTGTGCCTGAGTGGCTTGCATGCATATATATATCTGGACTGAGTGTGGATCGGGCTGCACGCCGCAGCGAATGCTACGATGATATTGCGCTTGGGCTGTAGGAGCCCCTCCGGAGTCTGAACCCCCACAGTGAGCGCGGGTACCCAAATGGATCGGGCTGCGCGCCGCAGCGGTCATGTGCATTGCATTGTATTCATGCATTTTATATATGTTGGCCCTAATTGTCATTGTTTGCTGTTATTTTATCGTTTAACATGCTGAATCGTTGATTATAGCTTTATATTGTAATATTTCGGGATTTCTTACTTTCAGCCATTATATATGTTTATTACTCACTGAGTTGGAAGTACTCACTTTACTCCCTGCACCATGTGTGCAGATTCAGGTGCTCCTGAGACTTAGTGGAGCTGTTTGCTGTTTTCTTGGATTTTATTTTAGGAGTTGTTGAGGTAGCTGCCTGACGTCCGCAGGACCCGACTTCTCCCCTTTTTTCATTTGTCTTTTCCTATCCTAGACTTCTTTATTACTATGGATATAATACTCTGTTACATTTAAGGCTCTAGACTCGTGACTCCAGATCTATTGGGGATTGTTGGGATATTCGTTATTATTTTTCCATACTATTTTATTAGTTTCGGATTGGAACCTTGATATTTTCTATTTTAATCGTATTATTTGTTAACGGATTGTGTATCTGGGTTGAGAGTAT
>NW_017688104.1:5303-6013 GCF_001879085.1 Nicotiana attenuata
ATGGGCATGCGAAGCATGGAATGTGTAATGATTTCTCTTCTAGATGGGATTGAATGGAGAGTTCTTGACTAATGGAGTACATAGATGTTGGTGGTTACGAAAAAGGGAGATGGAGTTCTCGTGTTATCCTAGTGGGTTATGGTATACGCGGTATGTGGTGAAGAATTGATATTTGCGTGTTCGAGGATTCAGTTCAGTTAAGAATGGAAAGTCATTAATTCGTAAGCAGCACGGGCAGCTGCAGGTGATTAAAGAATTGATCTTCAGACGATTAAGGAAATGGTATTGCTATTCTAGTGATTTGACGGGGGTATATGTTCAGTAAAAAGGTCAAGGTGATGTAAGCTGAGGATGCTACGTTAGTATGGCGGTGTTTCATGCTTGATCGACTACTGATATCTGAGTGTGGTTGATGGCACAGGGGAATTTTAGAACATCTTTCGTGGAATAATTGGGTACGTGAAGTGTGATATGTGTTCATACGGTGGAATCTGGGATCAGATATAGTGATTTGTGTGCTATATGGAGTTGGAGACTAGGAGTTCTCGTGTTCCGGCTATGCAGTGGTTGTAAACCGTGTGTATCGATACCGTTAGCAGCCCGAGCGGATCTTTCTTCGTTGGTATGTTAGATTTTGGATATGATGTTGAGATGTAGACTGGTTGTCTTAGTGTTGGGTTATTCGAGACTACTGTGCCATGGACTATGTC
>NW_017688105.1:0-1048 GCF_001879085.1 Nicotiana attenuata
TCCAGGTGGACTCCTGACTGCAACAAAATAAACAACAAAGAAAATTTTCTGCCCCAGTTTGGTAACTGGGTACAGCATGTTATCAAATATTTAAAAATTAAAAGATAGAATTTGAATTGTACATCCCTTGTTCTCCAGGTGGGATCCTATAACCAAGACAAACAGAACGAACGAAATTTTCTGCCCCAGTTTGCACTAGGAAGATTTGTGAGTTGTTAGCAATATTGTAAACCACTTATAATACTGATGCAATGATGAGAGTAAACTAAAGACTAGACTAGGATGTGCGTCTCCTACGAGTAAAACCATGTAACTTTGACTAGCAAATGTGTTTGCTAAAATAAAACCTGAATGAACCAAATTAGGAAGTGCGTCTCCTAAGGGTGAATTTAAATGACCAAGGCTAGGAAATGCGTCTCCTAGGGATGAAAACTTTAGTGACTAAAATTAGGAAGTGCGTCTCATATGGATGAACTCGATATTTAGGAAGTGCGCCTCCTAAGGTGTAACTAGACCAGGAAGTGCGTCTCCTAGGGCCGAACTTAAATGACTCAAACTAGGAAGTGCGTCTCCTAGGGGTAAATTTAATGACCAAGACTAGGAAGTGCGTCTCCTAGGGGTGAAAACTTCAGTAACTAAACTAGGAAGTGCATCTCCTATGGACTCTTAATTCCTGAAAGACCCAGACTAGGAAGTGCGTCTCCTAAGGATAAATTCTTAATTTAGGAAGTGTGTCTCCTAAACAGTATAACCTGAAAAAAACCTAGACTAGGAAGTGTGTCTCCCAGAGGTGAAACTTCAACGACTTAAACTAGGAAGTGCGTCTCCTATGAATGAACTATCAATTTAGGAAGTGCGTCTCCTTCAATGACTCAAACTAGGAAGTGCGTCTCCTATGAATGAGCTATCAATTTAGGAAGTGCGTCTCCAATAGGTGAAAATCAACTTCAATGACTCAAACTAGGAAGTGCGTCTCCTATGAATGAACTATCAACTTAAGAAGTGCGTCTCCTATGGGTGAAAATCAACTTAGGAAGTGCGTCTCCTA
>NW_017688105.1:5216-6013 GCF_001879085.1 Nicotiana attenuata
TTTGCTTTTGTTTGACTTTTTCCTTTTTCTTTCTTTTGTTTTTCCTTTCCTTCTTTTGTTTTTTCAACTTTTTATTTAGTTATGGTCGAATCCTATGGAGATTGCCTACGTATCATGACCCTGCGTGAATCAGACCGAGCGTAGTTCTTGCAATTAAATGACGAAAATAAGGAAACTAAGTTTTTGGGGTAATTTTTCTCAATTCTTCATTAATAACAACTGCGATTACAGAAGCTACCAGACTATTTGTTTTTCTTTTACTCAAAAAGGGAAGTTACAAAACAGAATTTAAAAACAAAATACAGACTCGATTAACTAGGAATACATCAAAGCTTCAAACCTTGGGGCCCGCGGGGCATCACTCGGCATCGCCACGGGCCTGCGCAAGACTGAGAAGGTTTCAATGTCAACTGGGTCATCCTGGACAAGGAGTTCTAAGGAAAAGTGTGACTATTTACAGAAAGCTGACTTATTGTGACTTAAAAGAAAAATGGCTATTTCTTTAAAAATTTTATTTAAGAAAGCAAAGACTTGGTTTTGCAAATACGGCCTCTCAGCACTTCCGGGAGGGAGATTTTAAGGTTGTGCCCGCAAACCATTTAAAAATGACTCAGGGTGGCTGTTCTTGCAAAAATAGCCTTCCGGCACCCTTTTGGGGACATTCGGCTTATTTTAAACAAGAATGGCGGCACCCGACATATTTTGACAAAAAGTCAAAGTCTTGGTATTTTTGGCTATTTTTGAAAAGGGGAGGTTGGACCCGATGAGGGTTGCCTACGTATCTCACATCCGGTGAG
>NW_017688106.1:0-2025 GCF_001879085.1 Nicotiana attenuata
CATAAGGCTACCATTCTGCTTTCCGAGGTTAAGCTCTACCTCTATCTGCACTTGCATTGCATAAAGCTACCATTCTGCCTTCCAACTTGCATAAGGCTACCATTCTGCCTTCCAACTTGCATAAGGCTACCATTTTGCCTTCCAACTTGCATAAGGCTACTATTCTGCCTTCTGAGGTTAAGCTCTACCTCTATCTGCATCTGCATTTCATAAGGCTTCCATTCTGCCCTCCGATACCAAATGTTTTCTCCGTCCACATTCCACGGCTGATAGATCGCCACATTGCACGGCTGAAAGATTGCGTCCGTTCTTGGAAAGTACCTGTCGACATACTCCGCCGATGGATCCTAAACTACATATGGCCTGATTCCTGTAAGCCAGGGATATGTAGGTAGCTCAGAAGCCAGGGCGTGGCCTATCTTCTTCAAACCGTTTCATTCGGTCAAAATTTGGCCATCATATCTTTACCCGACAACTCTTTCATCCTTCACGTGTAAAGAGGGGCAGCTGTTGATACCCAATTTTTCCCTATATATATTTTATATGCAAAGTACCCTCAAAATGGCATATGTATGCATATATAAGTATATCCAAGTGTTTCCTTATTTTTTCTTGAATTAAAAGATTTTTAGATCAATTTATCCCCCTATTTTATCCATAATAATCCAATAATTATTTCTAAAATTATTACTTTGGTAATTCATCTGTTGAAATTTTTTATTTATGCCAAGATATGGCTAAGATAATTTTTGCATATTTTTTTACAAATTTAGTTAGTATTTTTAAGCTAAAGTGCATATAATTACAATATTAGCCCCTTTTTAGATTTAATTATGTTTTATATTCATAAAATTAAGTCTGGTATTTTTAAATAGTTAATTATGTGCTATAAATCATATTAGTACCATTAATTTATTTCCAGAAATTATTTTATTATTTTTATAAATAAAATGGGGAAAATGGCTATTTAAAATCTAGCCAGATTTCATTTCAATTATGGCCTAAATTCTACCCCAATTTAAACCCAATTAACCCCGACCCAATTCCTACACATACCCGACCCCAACCCAGTTAAACTGACCCATACCCGAATCCCCACCTAACCCTTTAAATCTCAGCCGTTGATCATTTAGATCAACGGCCACCGGCTGCCCTTTCCTAATTAAACCCAAAAGACCCCCCCCCCAAACCTAATTCATTATTCACAATTCGCTACCCTTGAACTCTTCTTCTCTTCCAAATCCTCTCTACAACAACCCCAAACCCTAGCCGCCGCCGCCCTAATCCATGGCCTTTCGAGGTCATCGGAGACCTGTACCAGCCTTCCATGGCTTCTACGTGTTTGGTTCTGTGGTATCATGACCAGACTCTTAAGGGGCTTGGTCTAGTCTTTGCTCGATGACCTTTCTCCGGCCAGCCATGGCCATTCGAGTCAGATCTTTGACTCTCCTGTTTAGATCGATAACTTTCGAAGCCTCTCTCACCCTTTCTGGTTTCTTCTGAAACCCTAATCTTTAAGACCTTTTCGACTTCTTTCAAGTTTACCTTATATCCATGCTTGCTATGAGTTTTTAAACGCATTCTCGAAGCTTCTTTAATTTTGCTTTCAAAAAAAGACTCTTCATCTTCTCCGATTAGGGTTTTCTTCTAAATTATTTGAAACATCTTCTATGATCTTAACGTGTTTCTGATTTTATTATGTTTTGCTCTATCGTTCTCCTATTTGAGTTTAGCGTGTTAAAAACCCTAATTTCTTTTGGGTTCATTCGAGTTTCTGAGATTATTTGCTAAGTATTTGTTTGATTTACTTGTTTACCATCTTCGAACTCGATTGATGTTGAAAACCCTAATTTCTTTGGGTTCATTCGAGTTTCTGAAACTGTTTGCTAGTATTTGTTCGATTTATTTGTTGTTAAGCTTGCTACTGTTAAAGAAAAACCTATGTCTTTGGGTTTGAAACTGCTCGTTTGAATACCTGACTTGATTTGAAGTTCCTTTGTTTCAGCATCTCTTTTCTTTATGTGA
>NW_017688106.1:3760-6013 GCF_001879085.1 Nicotiana attenuata
ATTTGTAATAAACACTCGGGGTTGGCTAGTGAAAAAGGGATGGGTAATTATGCATGCTCAAGGGTAGAAAACATGCCTATAGGATTTGCGATTCAATTCTGCAATTTAGAAAGCATGCCTATAGGACTGGTTTTAAATCCAGCGTGTTCAATTCTGCATTTAGACACCATGTCTATAGGATTTATTTCAAATTCTGCACGTTCAACTTCACATCTAGATAACTTGCCTATAGGACTTTATTTAAAATTATGCACGTTTATTACCACTTAGATATCATGCCTTAGGATCTAAACGGCTATAACCAGATCTCATGTTCGAAATGTTAAAATCAGTATAATGTGTAGAAATCATGCTTATAGGAATTCCCAAGTAAAATCCTGTCTGTTTCCATTTCAATATTAGATATTATGCCTATAGGGTTAAAATCAGTAATGTTAGATATCATGTCCATAGGGATTAAATCAGCGATAGTGGACACCATCGTCTGCAGAATCTGAAACTAGTCTAATTTTAAAATCAGTCTATTCTGAACCAGCTTTAGTAACTTAATCTCCTTATTTAACGCGGTTTAGCAAACATGCCTATAGGATCTCAAACCGTTCGCTTTTTAGTTGTTATTACTTTGCTACACTCTGAATCAATAATAGATACCATGTTCATAAGAGCTCATTTAAACACTTAGGCAAACCTTAGGTAATAACAATAAATGAGACTGAGCCTGTTTCTGTTAACCAGTAATTGCTACAACCAGCAGGTAGGCCTGATTCGGACTTCTTGTCTGAGTTACTAATAAATTGGTCTGCGTCGACAACTCAAGATTCCTCTGCCTTTGTATTTTAGATTTAGACCTTGATTGTTGTTTGAGTCATGCTATTTGATTGCTTTGTTTAAGGAGGTATATATGAGCCTTTAGTGTTTTATGTGCTTCCCCTTTAATGTGCAGTCCAATGTGCTTTGTATGTCGCCTTAGATTTTCCACCTTTGAAACCTCAAAGTCATCCTAATATCCCTCCCCTTTAGGAATAGTAGTACTAAGTGCCTCCGGTACTGATAAGAATGGGACGGGCAATAGCATACAATAGTGGGCGAGACCAATCCGCGCTTTAGTACCTTAACGGGGTGGGAAGGGTAGATATGGAAATGATAACCGGTGCGCTAATACCACGTGTAGCCCCACTTTTGAGGAGTGATTACCAGGTATTGCGTTGATGTAATCCATATTATAAATAAACCTAGGACCCCCCTCCCTATCTTTCCTTTTCCTTTAAAGCATTATAACTTCTTGTAAAAAATCAGCCTTTTAATGATTGTTATTTCAAACTTTGCTTTACTTTCAAATATTTGCGTGTTAAAATCCCCTCTTATTTGAGCCTTATCTGTTTACATTTTAATTGCACCAAATTCACAAAGAACCATCTGGCCGGGAACCACACTAGTGGATCTTGAGGGGTGCCTAACACCTTCCCCTTAGGATAATTTCAAGCCCTTACCCTATCTCTGGTTATCAAGCAGACTTATAAGTGAACCTTGTAGGTGTCCTAATGCACCATAAATCATTAGATGGCGACTCTTCAAATGCAAAACCCAGTTCCCAAAAGGAACGATTTCCCCTATACCCAAAATGTCGTAAACCCGATTCTCCCGACGCAAGGAGGGAAAAAAGGGGGCGCGACAACATGGCGAATCTGCTGGGGAAATTAGGCTTTTACCATTTCAGATTGTTCTTGTGAATTTGTCCCTTCCCTTTATATGCAATTACTTGTTTAAATTCCTTTAAGAGTTTAATTTCTTTTCAAAGGCAAAACTGACTTATCTTCTTCGTTTCTTTTCTTTATTACTGTTTTAAATTATAAACTGCTGTGTTTACTGCTTTCTTAACGTGAAAATACATGACAACCTGCTTTTTAATTATTGCATAATCATGCTCGACATCATATTCCACTCATGCCAAACAAATACCATAGCAACGCTTATAATGAGTGGTTGCGCTCTTCCTATATTATTACCCCCTAAATTCGGAAAGGTATATTTACGGTAAAACCAGTCGATCAACGGTGTAGTCGACGGTTCCGTGCCTTCCCCCTTGAGTTGTCCGCTCAAGGGTACCAGTCTAAAACCCCATAGAAACCGTACTCTGTTTAAACTGTGCATGCATTATGGTCAAACATAGTTGGGTCAGTTATGTTGTTCGCATAATGATCCTTTAAGATAGCCTTGTCGAAAGTCCACTGGGTTTCCCTAAACCCAAACGGA
>NW_017688107.1:0-759 GCF_001879085.1 Nicotiana attenuata
TCAACATCTTCAACCTCCTCCCCCGCCAAGGCATTGCCAAGAGGTTCATTTCCGTTTAGAGCCATGTGTACCTGATGGATCAACACAAATAAAGTTAGTAAAAAGAAAGAAAGAGAAGCAAAACACAAAACTAGCTACACAAATAGTCAACACCGTAAGCTCCCCGGCAACGGCGCCAAAAGGTGATTATCGCGCAGCGGACTCAACCTTAGGAAGAGTGGGCGCTAATACTTTTACCCAATAGTGGTATCGGGGTCAATTTCCACAGGGAGCTAGAAAGGGAGTTGGATATTTGCTTAGCCTAGAAATGCGTGTTTGCTTCTAATTGATCTTCTATCATTTTTGGGTTTTTATGATTATCAACTACAATTTAACAACTACTAATTATAACTAAATTATGCTAAGATATTAATTCAAGGTTGTATGCAAGATAGAGAAAGGCACTAGGGTCGTGGCATTTACCTAGGTGGTCAACTAACGGGTAGAGATTCCTAATACAAGAATGGTGATTATGGGGCTTATGCTATAACCGTTGCACGATTGCATTCACTCTCACACCTCTCGGTAGAAAGAGTGATTTTGCCCAATTGACTCTCTCGAGACCAATTGGGTAGGCTAACAAGCCAAGCAACTTAGGGTTCAAGTTGGGTAATTACTCTCTCGAGGTTTTACCCGTTAATTGGGACTACCATTCTCATGGGTCCATCCCAATTCCTTGTTGGGTTAATTTTGAAGTCATAGACACTCTTTCTCAAGAAG
>NW_017688107.1:5306-6013 GCF_001879085.1 Nicotiana attenuata
AATTGACCCATACAAGTTATAGCCTAAAATAATGACAAGTGCTAGCCGTCGCCTCCCATCCCTATCTTTCTTCCTTACTGTCTTTCTTCTTCTCTCTCACGCCAGCAACCCATGGTTGTGGTTCCATGGACGCTTTTCTCTTTTTCTCTCTCTCTCTCTCTTTAAAAAGCCTCTTTGGTTTCTCTCGTCTCCCTTTTCTTGTAGTACCATTTTTTCTGCTTTCTTGGTCTGCTGTTTGCAAGATTTTGGAGGGTTTTTTCTGAGATATTTGGTTTTCTGGAAGGAATGAGTTTCCACCGAAAATAATGTTTTCAGGAAGCTGATTATTCTTGATCATTAATTCTTCACTAAAGAACTCAAAATAATCAGATGACATTGTATTTGAGCTTTGTGATTCAATATTAAGCTCCTCCTCGACTTCTGCAGAATCAAAACTATTGTAAATGGGCAAATCACATAAAGAAAGTGTATCTTCATCTCCTTCACCTTCCATTCCCTGCATTAAACTTGGCTCAACGTTATACTCTGTTGATTCTTCAATATAATCTTGAATCAGCTGCATATTGGATTTTCTTAATTCAAGATCTATAGAGAGAGGTGGAGGGAAGGGTCGTACTAGGTTGTACTATTTGATAACTTGTTGAAATTGAAAGATAATAAATGTTGATAACTTGTTGTATTTTGAAGAATATTATGTTGGATCTGAT
>NW_017688108.1:0-6013 GCF_001879085.1 Nicotiana attenuata
CATTCCTTACGGGGTGCCTGCGTCCGCGTTTAGAGCGTTGTGCGAACTGATATCAACTGGCTCTACGTTTGGCACTCCCTCAGGGTTTATGGGTGGTACACCAAGCCCTATACCGCTATTTTCTCCGAGTCTCTCACTGTCATGAGCAGGTGCGTTTTGTGTTCTAGACATATTTTGGCCTGAAATCAAAAAAATCTTTGGCAAGAAAAAAGTGTGAAGAATAACGTGTGTTATCAGAAAACTAGCACTAAAATAATCACTATTATCTTTAGCCCCACGGTGGGCGCCAAACTGTTTACCTCGAAAAAATGTGAGGAACAATTAAAAGATAATTTGTGGTTTTAAAAGATATGTGATATATTCTAATACTAGCGATCAAAACAAGTAAATATTAGGCTTAAGTAAGAAGAAATGATGAACCGAATCAGTGTTGTTGAAGCAATAGGGGTCTCGAGCTTGGTTATCCCAGGGGACCTCGAGGTCGGCCAAAGAATAATAAAAGTATGAACAAATAATGTAAAAGACAAATAAAAGCTGAAAGAATAAATTGTTGAGCACGTTAAAACAAGAAAAGGCAGAGCAGAAANACCGAATCAGTGTTGTTGAAGCAATAGGGGTCTCGAGCTTGGTTATCCCAGGGACCTCGAGGTCGGCCAAGAATAATAAAGTATGAACAATAATGTAAAGACAATAAAGCTGAAGAATAATTGTTGAGCACGTTAAACAAGAAAGGCAGAGCAGAATGTTCTATTGCAGTGAATAATATCAGATCCTCCTTACAAAATGATTGGGGTCCCCTTTATATAGGAAGAGAAAACCCCAATATAGTACATTCCTAATTGTAGTAAAGAATTCTATTGGTACAGGTGTATAACAACCTAGTACAGACCTGTACCATTTCGTACAAATCTTATCCTTTTATTTATGCCCTGATCCACGTGCCTTTGAGAAATTCCCGCTCTTTCTTGATTGACTTCGAGATTGTGCTGCCCTCGATGTAGGCCGTGCCAGGCCTTCGATCGGCTTCCTCGAGGTATGTTTCCCTTAGCCGGATCTGATCTCTACTTAGAGTCTCCCAGACTCGGACCCATAGCCCGATTTAAGACTTCAAAATCATGCTCCTCAATTTTGACCGTATACAAGTACAACAACACAACCTAGTAAAATCCCACTAGTGGGGTATGGGGAGGGTAGAGAGTACGCAGACCTTACCCCTACCCCGAAAGGGTAGAGAGGCTATTTCTGGGAGACCCTCAGATCAACAGAAAAGACAATAATATTTGAAAAGAACAAAAGAATAGATCCGTAACAACAAAATCACTAGAAAAAAAATAACAGCGTCGTAGGAGACAACAAATACGTGGAAGGGAAACACCATACTATGCAAAACATAAAAAAACAAACAAAAAAATAGTGTGAACACAACATAAACCGTTAGCAGTCCTAGACAAAACTCTATCAAACTATCCGGTACTGATGGTTGGCTATAATATCATATTTTAGTTGCTTATTGCACTCTAATTCACTGCACTTTACTTGTGTTGAGATTTAATTGGTTCTACTTTGCACTTATTGCGATTTTATGCCTTGTAGGAATGATTCCGTTATGTAGATGTTGTGGAGCTAAATCAAATAATTGGAGCTTTGAAGTCTGAGTAAAAGGCTAAGGAATTAAGCCAGAATCGTGTTCGGGGGACAAGGATCACTTCTGGACGTCAAAAATCAAGGAAGAAGCAACATTCTGAGGAAATTCACTAATGCGACGCACCACGCGTAGCACAGTGCGACGCATCAGTGCAAATGTGCGTCAGAAATTTGAGAAGTTCAGAGACTTTTAATTTTTGGGCCTGACAGAAAAATACACTAATGCTAAGCATAGTACGTGGCATAGTACGTAGCATCAGTACAAAATTTTGTCAAACAAGTTAAGTTTAGATAGTTTATAACCGAGAAAATTGCACTAATGCTATGCACCCTGCGTAGCATGGTGCGACGCATGAAAAGTAATAAGTTTGCAAGTTTTCCTATTTCGGCTAGGAAAGACAGGTTTCATTTGGGCCCGACCCTACTTGGTATAAATACATGGAAAAATATTATTTTCTGGACTTTTGACATACTTTTGACCTAAGGAAGCTAAGGAGGAGTTGGAAGAATACAAGCACAACGATTTCATCATTCCTTCTTCACTCAAGACCCGAGTTTGGATTGAATCTATGTTTTCCTATACTTCAATTATATTTGTGATGAATTTATCCATGATTATGGAGTATTTCCCTTTAGGGTTTGATGGATTTGGTGTATTGATGATTGTTTGTGGATTATAACTCTAGATATGTAATGAAGCGTTTTTGGATGTTTTAATTATTACATTTATATTCACTTATTCATGTATTCGAGGGAGGCATAACTTGTGATATCTTTGCATTATATTGATGGTATAATTCATAGATTCTTCTAAGTAATCGAAAGAGGCTAGTTGAATCATTAATTAAACCTAGTTAGGAGAATAAAAGAAAGAAGTTTTCCTAAGGACCAATCACTACGTATTCTTGCATATCTTCACAATGCTTAATTTGGTTCATCTCGTGAGGTTGAGACTTAATCGAGAGAGGATTTTCTGCTGAACGTCTGAACAAATAATGAGTGAATTCGAGAGACTCACTTGAACATTAGAAGTGAATTATCTAGAGTTAGATCTCAAATAATTATCTTGCACCTATCCCATCAAAATCCTATTTTCTCCCACTGATAACTCTATTTGCTTATTCCTTGTTTCGATTGTTATTAGATAATAGCTTTAGACTCTTAGTTAATTTTAGTTAGATATCATATACATCTCAATTGTTGATCCTCTTGGATAGAAATTAGGCTAGAAACTACGAGAATACTGTTGAAATCCAATCCCTATGGATACAATATTATATTATACTATATTTGATTAGAGAGAATAATTTAAGTGTGCATTTTGCGCTCGTCAAATTTTGGCGCCGTTGTCGGGGATTGGCAATCAATAGTGTTTGAAATAGTTTGTAGTGATAATTCAGGATTTTTTTTCTTTTTATTTTATTTTATTTTATTTTTTTCTTTTTACGTTTGGTGTTCTTTGACTGTGCGCATGTTACATGTTAAGAGTGGTGCATGACTCGAGCTTCTGCGAAAGAAGTTCTACCATACGAGCCAGAGATAGAAAAACAACTGCGACAACTGAGGAAGGGAAGATATCTCACTGAGACATCAAAAAAGGTTGGGCAATCCTCAACCAAAGAAACTATGATGGGAAACGGTGATGATAATGTAGATTTGGCTGCAAGAGATGGAGCACAATAACGACAAAAAGCTGCACGAGATACTGAGGAAGTAGCTATTAGAGATGCAAAGATTATCTATGAAGAAGAGAAGTCTCGGAGAGTTGTTCAAAATGAACCTCTGTAGAACAGTTCGGAAATATAGCTCCCGGGCGTGGGAGATCATTGAGCGATTATGCTAGACCGGTCTACAATCAAGGCTTATCAAGTGTTAGACCACCCCCAATTGCAGCTAACAATATCGAGTTGAAGCAAGGGTTGCTTCAAACCATTCAGAACTGCGGTGTCTTCAGAGGAAAGATGAACGAAGATTCAGACACACATCTAATGGACTTCGAGGAGATTATGAACACCTTTCAATGCAATGGGGTATCATAAGATGCAGTGTACTTAAGGGCATTCCCCTTTTCACCCAAAATGATGCAAAGCAGTGGCTTCGAAGCTTGCCCACAAGATCGGTTAGAACGTGGAATGAGATGACTAGAAAATTCCCTGATAAATATTTCTCCTCAGCTAAAACGGGCAAGTTTAGAAGAGAAACCCATAACTTCTGCTAGAAAGAGACTGAAACTATTTTTGAAGCATGAGAAAGGTTTTAGGAGATAGTTAGAAAGTGTCAACATAGTGGAATTGAACTCTGGATGCAACTCCAGGACTTTTGGGATGGTTTGACACCGGCCTCGCGTAGAACATTGAGCAATGCAGCCGGAGGCCCGTTGATGAAGAAGACACTAGAAGAGATAGTTACAATTCTTGATGAGTTATCTGAAGATGCAAATCAGTGACCCTCTGAGAGTGCTGAAAGAAGAAGATAAACTAGGGTGCACCAAGTTGATGCTAATACATATGTGCAGGTACAGCTTGATGCTATGGCTAAAGAAATACGGAAGCTGACCTTAGCCACGATAGAAAGTGAGCCTCATACAGTTTGTGACATATGTGGAAGAGAACACCCTAGTCATGAGTGTCAAGCCTCAACTGAGGAAGTGAATGTTGTGGGAAATTACAATTTTAATGCAATGGGTCAGAAACACCCTATTTTTTCATGGGTTTCACTTGGGGGGTACCGAAAATGCATGGAAACAAAACAATCCTAGATTCCAGGGACAAGGAGCTCCTGGTTTTATGAATCGGCCGAGGCTGCAGTTTTAGCCTCAACAGCCTAATCAGCATGGTCTAGAAGATCTCATGAAAGCCTTTATTATGAAAACTGATGAAAGATTTGAAGTACAAGGGGCTGAAATTCGAAATTTAGAGAAGCAAGTGGGACAGATTGCAACAATATTATCTGAGAGAGTTCCAGGAACTCTCCTGGATGATACTGAAAGAAATTTCAAAGAAACGGTGAATGCTGTAACCTTGAGAAGTGGGCAAGTGTTGAAAGATCCCAACCCGATCCAGAAAGATGTGATACTTGAAAAAGAAAGTGGGGAGCAACTAAAAAGTGATGATGATAAGAAGAAGAAAGGCCGGACGAAAGCCGAGAAAAAGAAGAAGGGAGAAAATTTGATAAGGGAGGAACTTGAGGGGAGAGAGCATACGCCTGGTTTACCTTTCCCCCAAAATCTATATAGAGAAAAGCTGGACAAGCAGTTTGAGAGATTTCTCAATGTGCTGAAACAGGTTCATGTAAACTTACCATTCACAGAAATGCTCTCACAAATGCCGGCTTACGCTAAATTCTTGAAGGAGATCCTGAAAAAGAAGAGGAAAATAGAGGAGACCTCAGTGGTCAAGCTCATAGAGCATTGCAACGCGATATTTCAAATAAACTCCCACAAAATGTGGATATCTAGGGAATTTTACTATACCTTGCTCTTTAGTAACTATTAATTTCGATAAGTCTTTATGTGATTTTGTTGCCTCAATTAATTTAATGCCTCTATCTATTTACAGAAATCCAGAGAAGGAGATTGTAGAGATAAGGTCTGCACCGATATCGTTGTAGCTGGCTGACCAAACGACTCTAATACCCGAGGGGATAGTTGAAGATGTGTTAGTTCGGGTGGATAAGTTCATATTTCCTATGGATTTTATAGTGGTGAAATAGAGGAAAACAAGGAGGTCCCCCTCATCCTAGGAAGACCATTCTTAGCGACGGGAAGAGCTATATTAGATATACAAGAGAGTAAACTCATGCTTAGAGTTGGTGAGGAAACTGTGACTTTCAAGATGGTGGTAGAAAAGAGGGCACAAAAGGACAAACCAGCTGCAAGTGTTGAGTGGAAAGTAAAGGGCTCGAAAGAGAAGGTTGCGGTGATCGAGAAAGATAAGTGTGGGTGCACCCAAAGAAGGCCAAGAAGAAGCTGTATGCATGGATGTGTGCATTAGTTCGGGCGCGAGGAATGGAGCCCGACTTCGACTAAGACCCCGACTAGATATTCAGGGAAGTTTCCTTTACCTTATGCTTTTTAATTGTGTTCCATGGGGACATTCCACAACTTAAAGTGTGGGGTGGGGATATTTGTATGTTGTATGTATATGTGTTTCTTTATCGAAGTTTAGTAGTTAGAGATGAAAAAAAAGTTTATTTTTACGATTTTTCCGACGATGGATGTCATCGACAGGTTTCTTGAGGGATTTAAGTCGAAGAAAAAAGACAACAAGATTTTCTTTAGTAGGTAGTGTAATAAGTCCTCCTGGGTTTTTTTTTGTGTACGCGGCTCTTTTCCAAGGGTTTTGTTGGAACCGGGTGTTGTTACTTTTTA
>NW_017688109.1:0-491 GCF_001879085.1 Nicotiana attenuata
GAGCTAGAAAAATGAAAAGAAAGCATGGACCCTTCCCAAACCTATTCCCCTCCTTTTCCGTTCCTTTGCAGGCCTGGTACTAAGAAGCGCCTAGCAACAGCAATGCCTAGTGGTGTGGTTGATCCCGACAAGGAGCTGATCGAAAGGTTTAGAAAAGCTGTTGATGAGGTGAATGTGTTGGAGGTTGGAGAAGGTCCAAGCAAGGCAGATGTTCAGTTCGTGGGGCCCCCAGGCAAGGCTTAACAATTGGGAAGCAACTCCCCTTCCTACCCAGAGGGAGTCTTGGTAGTTAGTTTTGATTTCCTTTCAGTTTAATCTGGATTATTCCAAGGTTGTAATTCGGATGCTATGTTCTGTCCGTTTGGATGAGTTAAACCTTGTTATCTTAAATATTAATGAAATGCAATTTTCCTCCTTTTTCATTCCTGATAGTTTTTATTTTGTCTTTCTTTTCTTTCTTGTACAGTCCCTTTTACGCTGGTTTCAGTGAT
>NW_017688109.1:5306-6013 GCF_001879085.1 Nicotiana attenuata
CTCTGGGTGGTGCCATTGTGCCTTTCATAGAAGCTGAAGACGACAAAGGTCCATGGGTTTATCAAGTCTTTGATACGGTATCGGTTGAAAAGATCTCGGAAGGTGAGTGTATTCCTGTGCCAAAAGTAGCTGATGCATCCGTCATGGTTGCGTCGGAAATGCTGAAGAACGGATTTGTACCTAGAAAATGCTTGGGTGCTTCTTTACAAGGCATCGTACAGCTGGTATCTCTTCCTGCAAACCTGGATACTTTTGGTTTAGGCTTCAAGCCCACTGCTATAGAGATAAGGCGAGCTAGAAAAATGAAAAAGAAAGCATGGACCCTTCCCAAACCTATTCCCCTCCTTTTCCGTTCCTTTGTCAGGCCTGGTACTAAGAAGCGCCTAGCAACAGCAATGCCTAGTGGTGTGGTTGATCCCGACAAGGAGCTGATCGAAAGGTTTGAAAAGCTGTTTGATGAGGTGAATGTGTTGGAGGTTGGAGAAGGTCCAAGCAAGGCAGATGTTCAGTTCGTGGGGCCCCAGGCAAGGCTTAACAATTGGGAAGCAACTCCCCTTCCTACCCAGAGGGAGTCTTGGTAGTTAGTTTTGATTTCCTTTCAGTTTAATCTGGATTATTCCAAGGTTGTAATTCGGATGCTATGTTCTGTCCGTTTGGATGAGTTAAACCTTGTTATCTTAAATATTAATGAAATGCAATTTTCCTCT
>NW_017688110.1:0-3600 GCF_001879085.1 Nicotiana attenuata
TACTGACTCCATTTCTGTCGTTTATTCACCTCCAGGTACTCCCTTGGTCTTGTATGGATTGTGAAGGTCAATGTAGGCCAGACGTGAAGAATTAAATGATAAATGCTGCCTGAATTGATTTCTGATTTTTCGTGTTTTGTTTAGTTCAAAAGTATTATGTTTATTCGAATCACTTGTATAATTAAGACTACTTGGACTGTTTGGACTGTTTTGAATTTCAGTAGGATGAAATATCGTGTTCAATGATAGTAGATTGCTTCAGTCTTCATGCTTAATTAGGTAGTAGGTATAATACGTGCATACATAATCGTAATCATAGATAAATTTTTTAGTTTGGATGTTGAATTTAAATTTGAGTTTTAGCATGTTGATTCACAAATGAGAAAATCACAGTCCAGTAAAGTAGGATTCTGAATTTGACATTAAGCATTTCAATTTTTGCCTTTTAAAAATTCGAATTGTGTATTTATCCTCTTGGACGGTTTTGAGCGTCAAACTAGCAGAATATAGGTGTTAACCAAATGATTTGAAATGGCTGTAGCATGGTGATCTGTTGAATTCAATTTTTAGATTCTGTTTCAATTTAAGCTTTATTTCTGGGCTCAAACGCAAGGCCCAGACAGTTATTGTCCAGCTTCATAGCTGAAATTCGCGTATAATACCTCCAGGGCCTGGTTCTTTCAATAACAGGCCCAAATTGTACAATCTGTAGGATGTTGCAGAATGTATATCTAGGCTTATCAAGGCTCTTTACTGATAATGTTAGTTAATTGATCAGGCCTTTGTAGAGACAAATTTGATAGAAAATAATAGTTTACTTTAGGATTGGCCTTTAAATAATAATGAGATGAGCCTCGCTAAATAAAAATGCAAATTGCGGGGCCCTCAATAAAAGTTTGTAATAAAAGCCTTAGAATTCGGGATGGGCCGTTTAGAAAACTTCACGGCTTTCCCCAAAGATGACAACACGCTAGCTTCTTTAGGCGCGTATTCTAAATAATTTTACCTTCTTAAGTACGGGTGCACATTTATGTGACCCAAATCCGAATCCCAACGAAGTCGAAATATGTCGAAAACCACGGGTGCATTTATGTGACGAGGTTTGAGACGTGTTTTCACGACGTTGCAATTCCCTTAAAATAAACAATAATAATAAAAGCGGTTCAAAATTAAAAGCATATAGGTTAAAACATGTAATAAAATCAAATAAATAAGCCAAATATAGCAGTTGAGGGACCGTACTAGAACCACGGAACTCGGGAATGCCTAACACCTTCTCCCGGGTTAACAGAATTTCTTACCCGGATTTCTGGTTCACGGACTGTTAACAGAGTCATAATTCCTCGGTTCGGGATTCAACCGGTGACTTGGGAAACCATTAATCTCCCAAGTGGCGACTCTGAATCTTAATAATAAATCCCGTTCCGATTGTCCTTTAATTGGAAAAATTCCTTTACGCCCTTGCGGGTGTAGTAAGAAAAAGGAGGTGTGACACCAACGTTTGAATTATTTACTTCCTTAATTATCTCGGTCTCTTTGTGATTTACAACTGGAGCCGAGATCCTTTGACTGATTTTTTAAACTTATACCTTATTTTTACTACTGTGCCCTCTTTCCTTAAATATCCAATTGTGTATGTGACCTTATTTGTGCACTATATGGTCTCTTTACCTTAATTTTGCCTTAATAAACTGATTCTCTCTTCCTTCTTAGTCGTCTGAACTAGAACCTTAATTAAAGGAGTCTGTCTACCCTAATTGATACTAATTTGATTAGTTTCTATGTTTATACCTTTGTGCCTACCTCACCTGTTTTCAAAACTATATAAAGGGCTCAGCCCTCCCCTTTTCAAAAGGGCAGTAACAACGAGTAAGTAACAATCAAGTAATAATAGGCAATCTGCTTTCTACTCCCTTCTTCTCTCAAATACACAGACCAGTTCTGTGTACTTCTCCTCTTTGCTTTCTGAAATACCCTTTAAGCTCTCCTTGAATCTTCAAGTGTTCTGCTGAAAACCTGAGTTGTTTCTATTGTTTGCTTGCTGTGGTTACTCTGCTATTCTCTTACTTTGCAACTGGTATGTCCATCTTAGTTTAAATACTGCTCCTCCACTATGTGTTTCACATCCTAGTTCTGTTATGTTTTCCTTTACTGTTTTTCTGCAACTGTGTCATTATTGTTCCTATGTGAATCCCCTTACCCTTTACCTTTTGTATGTGAGTTATGGTTCAGGATATAACAGCACTCCAATTTGTTGTCTATGATCCTGAACTGGATTCTTTGAATCCCAAACTTAATCAATGCCCATTCCCTTTTCCCCTTTTATGTGTCTGAGCCCTGGACTGGGGTCTGATAGTGTCCTAATCACTATCTAGACTTTGGTCTGACCTTCAAAAGGTCTGCTCCTAACTTGTTCGACCAAACAAGTGGTCAGGGGTGTGCCAGCCTACTTTGTAGCTATGTATGACCACCACCTGTCATGGCTCCCCAATTCTCCTTTCACTTTGCACTTACTCTTAGCTATAAGTTCTGCCCCTCTCTTGCAAGTCATGCTTTGGGACCCCCTGAGCTCGCTCTGAACTTGGATGCATGAGAGCTGGCTCTTCCACATTGCACTATTCTAATTCTAATAGTATCCTGGGTGTAAGCAATGCCTGGAATCCCTGAGATTCCTTGGAACTTTGAAACACCTTGGATAAAGAGAAGGCTTTGGAAATCTGGATCCCGGAAGTGGCTCAATCGCATGTTATTAGACATTAAGGTTGAATTAGGCTACTCGGATCTAGCTGTTAGCTTTTGATGTATCTTTTAATTTCCAGTTTGATTCCTTGGATTGTAATAATTTTGTATGAAACTCGGGGAGTATAGTAAAAGGGTGTGGGAGGGGTCTTTACTTTTCTTGCACCCAAGGGGTAGAAATCATGAGTTAGGATTTTTATTCAAACTAGAAGTCCTACCTATAGGGTCTTTAATACTGATTCAATCACATAGAGACCATGCCTATAAGATTTAACGCTTAACTTTACCACAAAATCACCTAGAAAGCATGTCTATAGGATTTAACATTCATGTTCTGTAATGACACATATAGAGATCATGTTTATAGGCTCTTGCATTTCTGCATATACAAATGTCATTAGGCAAACCGTTTATAGGCTTAATAACAAAGTTGCATATAGACATCATGTGTGTAAGACTCCTATTAATGTCATGAAAGGGTGTTAAAATCGGTAAATGTATAGAAAGCATGTCTATAGGAAACCTTGTCTTTAATAGCATCATTCGTTCTTAAGCAGTATCGATTGCTGGAACTAGCGTCTTTACTAAAACTGGTAATTTTCTACTTCTGAAACCTGCTAAACTTGGTAAACCTTTTTCCTATTAACCAATCTGCACTCCCCCGAAACTCGTAAACCTTTAAATCAGTCTACATCTTTTCTGAAACAACTGGTAACTCTTTTCTAAAATCGGTTTGCATCTTTTCTCTTTGTTTAAACTGATAATTCTTTTTCTAAAATCAACTTGCATCTTTCTGAAACTCTGGTAACTCTTTGCATCTTTTTCCTGAAATTAATAGATCCTACGCCTAGGTTTTTATTT
>NW_017688110.1:4041-6013 GCF_001879085.1 Nicotiana attenuata
TCGCGCTTAATACCTTAACAGGGTGGGAAGGTAGACATGGAGATGATGATTACACGTTACACTCCGCGTACAATTGAGTACCAGTGTGTGCGAATGATCCATGTAATGTATAACCTAGGACCCCTTTCTCCTTCTTTATTAGTTTAATAAAATTTTCTGAATCTTTAAAGCTATGGCATTTTCAATTCCTGCTTCTCGCATGATCTTTTCCGATTATTTGCACTAAGTACTTGACCTTTTTCTCCACTTGCACGTTTTTTTTTACAAAATTGCTCCTTTAAAATTCAGCACTTCTTTTAACCATTTGTGCTTCTTGTACTTGTTTATTTTTTACATCTAAAGTCACAATGGTAGCATGGCCGGGAACCACACTAGTGGATCTTGAGGGGTGCCTAACACCTTCCCCTCGAGATAATTTCAAGCCCTTACCCAAAACTCTGGTCTGCATCTTTAATTCTTCTAAAAGTGTCCTAATGCACTATAATCATTAGGTGGCGACTCTCCAAACTCTCAAAAAACCCAATTCCCAAAGTGGGAAAAGAGTTGTCTTCCCAAATGTCGTGAACCCGATTCCGCGAGGAAAAAGGGGGCGTCGACAGCATGGCGACTCTGCTGGGGACTTTAGGCTTTTACCATTGCATGCTATATGTGACTTTATTGTTTTCTTTTATTGCCTTTGTTTAATGTCTTTATTTGAAACTTACTTGTTTCTTTTGTTTCTTATTCCTTAATTAATTTCATTTATTGCTTTTCCATCAATACTGTTCTAATTTCTGAGCAATCATTGTAAACTTTATTGTATGAACGTGAAAATACATGTCAATTTGTTTCATCCTTGTAAACTGCATCCTCAACATCATATTCCACTCGTGCCAAACAAATACTATAGCAACGCTTATAATGAGTAGTTGCGCACTTCCAATACTACCACCCCCTAAATTTGGCAAAGACATATTTGCGGTAAAACCAGTCGATCAACGGTATAGTCGACGGTTCCGTGCCTTTCCCTCTTGAGTTGTCCGCTCAAGGGTACCAGTCTAGCACTTCAAGATAGAAACTTTACTCCGTTAAACTGTACATGCATCATAGTCAAACCTAGCCGAGTCAGTTATGTTGTCCACATAATGACTCATTAAGATAGCCTCGTCCAAAGTCCACCGGGTTTCCTTGAAACCCAAACGGACACCTCCACGTTCTGTGCATTTATTTGGAGAACTTAAGTGCTTTTCTATGCTAATTATTGATTTAAATAGTCGAGTCTGGTAGGGGTAAGGGCCTAACACTTTGTTTTGCAGAAAATTCTTACTGCTAGGACTACGCGAGTTGGTGGAGCTGTTCGAGGGAGACAAGACTGCCAAATCTGGGGAAGGTCCTTCTGGGACCAAGTAGTTAGGAGTCCTTTATTTTGCTTTAATGATGTAATAAGGCCAATGGCCACTAGTGACATTTACTTTCTATTATTTAGAGTCGTTTTGGATTCATCTTATTTTTATCAATAAAATGAGGCATTTAGCATTATAAGTTCTCCAAAACTATTTGTCGCTAGGCCTACCTCGGGCACAACGAGGCACCAAAATTAGAGCGCGATTTATATTCTAACCCAATGTGTTTAAATACTGCAATACCTTTTCCTCAGGACCCGTACTAACTTGTTACCTTTTTGTTTTTTTCTTTTATTTTTATTCCCCTCCCCAAAGGTTAGTTCGTGCATTCTGGCACCATCAGCATACTCCACAAGATCCAAGGGCCCTCCACCTCCTCCTCCTCCGAGTCCTGTCCGGAACAAAAACAAAGGCAAAATGGGAGATACAAGAGCCAGAAAGGAGATTGAGATTCCTCAGGGTACCCCGGTTGCTAAGGAAACTGCTGCACAACTGGAACAAAAGCTGTTGAAATTTCGAGAAGAACTGGATCAGGTTCGGAATTTGGCAAACCTGTCACTTTCCTCACCGCTCCCTGACTGTCAACACCA
>NW_017688111.1:0-6013 GCF_001879085.1 Nicotiana attenuata
AAAACTTCAGGTCATTTGAAGCTGTTTTGGTCGGGTTTTTGATGAAATGCGAGTTTCGGAAGTTTTAGAAGAACTTGGGCTTGAATTCGATGAGAATTGATGGTTTTAGTGTTATTCGAGGTGTTTAAATGATTTGAAAAAGTTTGAATGATGTTTTAGGATGCGTTGGTGCTTTTGGTTGAGGTCCCAGGGGCCTCGGGTGAGTTTCAGATGGTCAATCGGATCATTTTTGGCTTTGAGGAGTTGCAGATTTTTCATTTCAGGTATTGCAGAGATTTATCTCTTCGCGTTCGCGTAAGGGCCTCGCGTTCGCGAAGAAGGATTTGGAAGGCAGGAATTTAAGCCTTCGCATTCGCGTTAGAAACTCGCGTTTGTGGAAGGCAAAGGGGGTTGAGCTTCACGTTCGCGTCAACCCATTCGCGTTCGCGTAGGAGGGGCCTGGGCCCCGTTGGCATTGTTCTTCGCGTTCGCGGCATCAGGCTCGCGTTCGCATAGTTGTAACAGTTAATGCATCGCATTCGCGGGTAAGGCACCGCGTTCACGAAGGGTAATTTGGTCAGAGGCAAGTTTTGTTCATCGCGAACGCGAGAGAGCCCTCGCGTTCGCATAGAGTAAAAAGTCACCTGGGCAGATACATTTAAGTCATTTTGTTCCGCGAGCTAGGTTATTTTTCCACCATTTTTGAGCATCCTTGAGAGCTTTTGGATGGGAATTGAAGGGGATTTCGACTGCGATTGATTGAAGGTAAGTTTTATGAACTAAAGACATGATTTAATTGTGGAATCAACCTAGAAATTCATGAAAATTTATCAAAAAGGGGGAAGAACTAGGGCTAGAGTTTTGAAATTTCAAATTGGGTTTTGATGGGTCATTTGAGCTCGGATTTGGGAGTTCTTGGTATGTAAAAACTCGTGGCGAGATAAGGAATCCGTTGAAGTAAAATTTTCTGAGTTTCGAGAAGTGGGCCCGGGGCTCGAGTTTTGCAAATTTCGTTATTTTCAATGTTTTTCGATACTTTTCGATTGGGTTATGTTCTCTTAGCCTATTGTGATGTATTCGTTGTGGTTTTGATCAGATTCGACGTGCGAGCAGGCCGATTTGCGAGGCAAGGGCATAGCGAGCTAGGATTTTAGCCGGCTTGAGATGAGTAATGATAGTAAATGATATCCTGAGGGTTTGAAACCCCGGATTTGCACAACGTAGTGCTATATTGAGGTGAAACACGCGCTCAATGACGAGCGCGGGGTTGTTTACTATTGGGGATTGTGACTTGGTCTATCCCGACTTATGTTTTTATCGCGTATTTGACTGAGATGTGTTTATTATCAACATGACTTGGGCTTATTGCCATATTTTGGGCTTCATGCCGACTACTTGAACCCTCGGTGGATTTTTATCACTGTTTCCTCACTATTATGATATACTACTTGAACTCAGTCCTGTGATTATACTGTTTTACAAACTCAGCCGCTTCAATTGAATTTTAGACTTAAATGATATTTCCACTGTTGTTTGGGCTGAGCACTACTATTTTATTGATGCCTGAGGGGCTTATGATGTTTTCTGGAGTGAGTGAGGACGAGGGCCATATGTGAGGATATGCTGAGTGATATGAGGTCGAGGGCCTGAGATAAATTTATGTGCCACGAGGTGGCTTGATTGACGTGAGGAGGCTTTCAGGCCTTGTGAGTGATGTGAGGAGGCTTTCAGGCCTTATGAGTGATGTGAGAAGGCTTTCAGGCCTTATGTCGATATAGCGCTTGGTCCGTAAGGGGCCCCTCTGGAGTCTGCACACCCACATTGAGCGCGGGTACCCATATGATCTGAGAGTGAGCCCGAGGGGCTGATGCTATACTGAGTGACTGATACTGAGCCCGAGGGGCTGACACTGTTCTGAGCAATTGATACTGGGCCCGAGGGGCAGATTTCCACTCACTATTTACTTGTTGTTTACCTGATTTACCTGTTTTTAAAAGGAGATTTCATTTGACTCTTTACTGTTTTACTGCTTTAAGTGATTTACTGCCTGATATAGAGTTGCCTTGTGCACTTATGTGTTTTTATGCCTTCGGTTATTATTTATTATTATTACTCACTGGGTCGGAGTACTCACGTTAACTCCCTGCACCATTTGGAGTTGCAAGGTAGTTGTTGACGTCCGCAACCCCTTGTCTCCCCTATCCTCTATCATTTATGTTTTCTTCAGACTATTGTACCGGATTTCATACATTGTAAACTTATAGAAAACTCTGTAGTAGCTCATGACTTGTGACACCCCAGTTTGGGCTGTGTCGGGATGGTTTCCCTTGTTATTGTCGTTGTTCCGCATTATTGGCTATGTTAAGCATGTATTAGAATTGTTAATGTTAATTAATTGCTTTAAAAGAGGTATTTGCGTTATTCTGGCTGGCCTTGTCTTCATGAGAGGTGCCATCACGATCGGGTTTGGGAATTGGGTCGTGACAAGTAGGTATCAGAGCCTAGGTTACTAGGTCTCACGAGTTATAAGCTGGTTTAGTAGAGTCTCGCGGATCGGTACGGAGACGTCTGTACTTATCCTTGGGAGGCTGCAGAACCTTTAGGAAAACTTTACATTCCTGAAATTCTTGTCGTGCGAACTTGTTGATCCGAGTACTAAATTTCTCTTTATTCTATCCTCTCACAGATGGCGAGGACGCGAGCTACCGGACGTGGCGGAGGACTACCAGTACCACACGCTGAGGCCACCAGAGGCCGTGGACGCGGTCGTGTTCGTGGCAGAGGCAGAGTAGCAAGGGCAGCAGCTGTTGATCCACCAGCTGCCCTAGCTACGAATCAGACTCCAGCAGCACTAGTTCAGACACCAGCTGTGCCCATCGTGATTCCGGGTCTTCAGGAGGCCTCGGCTCAGATTTTGACAGTTTGCACCGGCCTAGCTCAAGCAGTTTCAGCCACTACAGCAGCAGCTACTTCGCAGGCTGGGGGAGGCAATCAGATCCCCGCTGCTCGCACAACTGAGCAGGTAGTGTAGGGATTACAGACTCCAAAGGCACCTCCAGCCCAGCCAGTTGCACCAGTGCAGGAGTTCAGGGTTCCAGCTATGCCTGATGATGAGAAGCATTGTCTTGAGAGGTTTAGTAGACTCCAGCCTCTGACGTTCACTGGTGCTGAGGGAGAGGATACCCAGGGTTTTCTTGACAGATGTTAGCGGATGCTCCGTACAGCAGGAATTCTCGAGTCTAGTGGTGTGGCTTTTACAACCTTTCAGTTTACCGGGGCTGCCTTCACTTGGCGGGAGGTGTATGAGAGGCGTAGGCCGACTGGTGCAGCACCTTTGACTTGGCAGGAGTTCTCCACTCTCTTCTTGGAGAAGTATGTACTGCAGTCCCGCAGAGAGGAGTTGCGCAAGCAGTTTGAGTGGTTACGGCAGGGAGATATGACTGTGTCTCAGTACGAGATAAGGTTTTCAGAGTTGGAATGTCATTCCGTCTGGATGGTTCCGACTGATCGTGAGCGTATCAGGAGATTTGTTGATGGCCTTAACTGCCATCTCCGTGTTCTTATGACTAGAGATAGAGTGCTGGGTGCTACATTTGAGGAGGTGGTTGATATAGCTCGAGAGATTGAGGCGGTTCGCCGTCATGATCGAGAGGAGAGGGAGGCCAAGAGGCCTCGAGGTTCTGGTAGTTATAGTGGCGCTCCTTCGAGGGGATAGTTCCAGCATGGTCGGGGTCGTTCTTTCAGGCCCGCTCAGTCCGCTCGTCCCGAGTATCGTGGTGCATTTTCAGGTCGTGGTTATCATGGTTCTCAGCAGGGTGAGCCTTCACTCAGCGCTCTTCAAGCACATAGTTCATTTCGTGCCCCGTCTGTTCAGGGTTCTTCTAGGTCGAGTGCGTCAGCTAGCCCCTCCGGCGCGAGGGGTTCCCTTCAGTCCCATTCTCTTTCACCTGGGAGTTGCTATGAGTGTGGAGAGTTTGGGCATATGTGGAGGCAGTGTCCGCATCGTGCTGCTAGCTCATCTCAGCAGAGGAGCCAGCCCTCGTCTTCTGGTCCAGTTTCTTCAGCACCCGCCCCGCCAGCTAGGGGTGAGGGTCAGGCAGCCAGGGGTACCCCTAGAGGTGGAGGTCGATCAGGCGGTTGTCAGGCTCGTTTTTATGCTCTTTAGGGCAGGACAGATGCCATTGCTTCAGATGTCGTCATTACAGGTATTGTTTCAGTCTGCCACAGAGATGCCTCAGTCTTATTTGATCCCGGCTACACCTATTCTTCTGTGTCCTCATATTTTGATCATTATTTGGGTACGTCCCGAGGGTGTCTTGCTTTACCAGTTCATGTATCTACCCCGGTGGGCGATACTATTGTTGTAGACCATGTGTACCGGTAATGTTTAGTGACTATTGGGGGTCTGGAGACCCGAGTTGATCTATTGCTATTGAGCATGGTGGATTTTGATGTTATTTTGGGCATGGACTGGTTATCTCTGTGTCATGCTATTCTAGACTGTCATGCTTAGACAGTCACTTTGGCTATACCGGGTGTACCGAGGATCGAGTGGCGTGGTCTGATTGATTATGTTTCTAGTAGGGTGATTTCATTCTTAAAGGCCTAGCGTATGGTTGGGAAGGGTTGCCTTTCATATTTGGCGTTCGTGAGGGATGTTGGAGCCGAGACTCCTAGCATTGATTCTGTCCCAGTTGTGAGGGAGTTTCCCGATGTATTTCCTGCAGACCTGCCGGGCATGCCACCGGACAGGGACATCGATTTTGGTATTAAACTGGTGCCGGGCACTCAGCCCATTTCTATTCCGCCATATCGTATAGCACCGGCAGAGTTGAAAGAATTAAAGGATCAGCTGCAGGAACATCTAGATAAGGGGTTCATTCGGCCTAGTGTGTCACCGTGGGGTGCACCGGTTCTGTCTGTGAAGAAGAAGGATGGCACCGTGAGAATGTGCATTGACTACAGGCAATTGAACAAAGTAACAGTGAAGAACAAGTATCCCATGCCTCGCATTGATGATTTATTTGACCAGCTTCAGGGAGCGAGGGTGTTCTCCAAGATTGATCTCCGTTCGGGCTACACCAGTTGAAGATCAGGGATTCAGATATTATTAAGACTGCTTTCAGGACTAGATACGGGCACTATGAGTTTCTTGTTATGACTTTTGGGATGACTAATGCCCTAGCAGCGTTCATGCATCTGATGAACAGTGTATTTTGGCCTTATCTGGATTCGTTCGTTATTCTTTTTATCGATGATATTCTGGTGTACTCGCGTAGTCAGGAGGAGCACGCGCAGCATTTGTGAGTTGTATTGCAGAGATTGAGGCAGGAGAAGCTTTATGTAAAGTTCTCCAAGTGTGAGTTCTGGCTCAGTTCAGTGGCTTTTTTGGGGCACGTGGTGTCCAGCGAGGGTATTCAGGTCGACCCGAAGAAGATAGAGGCGGTTCAAAGTTGGCCTAGAGCGACCTCAGCCACAGAGATTCGTAGTTTCCTTGGTTTTGCAGGTTATTACCGCCGGTTTGTTCAGGGATTGTCCTCTATTGCATCGCCCTTGACCAAGTTGACTCAGAAGGGTGCTCCATTTGTATGGTCGGACGAGTGCGAGGAGAGCTTTCAGAAGCTCATGACAGCTTTGACCACAGCTCCAGTATTGGTTTTGCCTTCAGTTTCAGGTTCTTATACTGTATATTTTGATGCTTCGAGAGTTGGGATTGGATGTGTATTGATGTAGGAGGGTAGAGTTATTGCTTATGCTTCTCATCAGTGGAAGCCCCACGAGAAGAACTACCCTGTCCATGATTTGGAGTTGGCTACCATAGTTCATGCTTTGAAGATTTGGAGGCACTACTTTTATGGCGTATCTTGTGAGGTATTCACCGATCATCGCAGTCTTCAGCATTTGTTCAAGCAAAAGGATCTTAATTTGAGGCAGCGGAGGTGGCTAGAGTTACTTAAGGATTATGATATTACCATTCTGTATCACCCGGGGAAGGCCAATGTAGTGGCCGATGCTTTGAGCCGAAAGGCAGTGA
>NW_017688112.1:0-2230 GCF_001879085.1 Nicotiana attenuata
TGATTTCATTTGGATTTGTAAATAAGTTTTTGTAGTGAAAACGTTCGGGGGAGTAGTAGTAAAAGGGTGTAGGAGGGGTCTTTTTACTTTTCTTGCATCCAAGGGTTAGAATCATGAGTTAGGATTTTTTATTCAAACTAGAAATCCTGCCTATAGGGCTTTTAATACTTATTCAATCACATAGAGACCATGCCTATAGGATTTAACGCTTAACTTTACCGCAAAATCACCTAGAAAGCATGTCTATAGGATTTAACATTCATGTTCTATAATGACACATATAGAGATCATGTCTATGGACTCTTGCATTTCTACATATACAAATGTCATTAGGCAAACCGTTTATAGGCTTAATAACAAAGTTGCATATAGACATCATGTGTATAAGACTCCTATTAATGTCATGAAAGGGTGTTAAAATCGGTAAATGTATAGAAAGCATGCCTATAGGAAACCTCGTTTTTAATAGCATCATTCGTTCTTAAGCAGTATCGATTGCTGGAACTAGTGTCTTTACTAAAACTGGTAATTTTCTACTTCTGAAACCCGCTAAAATTGGTAAACCTTTTTCCTATAACCAATCTGCACCCCCCGAAACTCGTAAACCTTTTAATCAGTTTACATCTTTTCTGAAACAACTGGTAACTCTTTTCTAAAATCGGTTTGCATCTTTTATCTTTGTTTAAACTGATAATTCTTTTTCTAAAATCAACTTGCATCTTTTCTGAAACTACTGGTAACTCTTTGCATCTTTTTCCTAAAATTAATAGATCCTACGCCTAGGTTTTTATTTCGACTCATAAACAAAGGTTGGCTAATTAATTAATTGGGTCAGTCCCTGACAACTGTATCCGAGTTGCCTAATGCAGACTCTCTGTTTAAATACATGTGTTGAACCAGTCCGCTCGCTGCTTAATTTAATCTAAGACCAAATCAGTATTTGTCAAGGCATGCTAAGCTAAATGATTGTTTGACTTCTGGGGTTAATTTGAGCCTTGTATGCTTGCTTGTCCTCGCCTTTTACTTGATACTTGTTTTGAATGTCGAGCTAGGATTTTATCCTTTAAACTCCACAAAGGCCCCCATCTCTTTCTTCCCCTTTAGGATTAGAAGTCCTAATACCCCGGGACTAATAGGATTGGGACGGGTAGTAGCATGCGATAAGTAAACGATACCATTCCGCGCTTTAATACCTTAACGGGGTGGGAAAGGTAGACATGGAGATGATGATTACACGATAACACTCCGCGTACAACTGAGTACCAGTGTTGTGCGAATGATCCATGTAATGTATAAACCTAGGACCCCTTTCTCCTTCTTTATTAGTTTAACAAAATTTTCTGAATCTTTAAAGCTATTAGATTTTTAATTTCTGCTTCTCGCATGATCTTTCGGATTATTTGCACTAAGTACTTGACCTTTTCCTCTACTTGCACGTTTTTTACAAAAATTGCTCCTTTAAAATTCAGCACTTCTTTTAACCTTTTGTGCTTCTTGTACTTGTTTATTTACATTTACATCTAAAGTCACAATTGTAGCATGGCCGGGAACCACACTAGTGGATCTTGAGGGGTGCCTAACACCTTCCCCTCGAGATAATTTCAAGCCCTTACCCAAAACTTTGGTTTGCATCTTTAATTCTTCTAAAAGTGTCCTAATGCACTATAATCATTAGGTAGCGACTCTCCAAACTCTCAAAAACCCAATTCCCAAAGTGGGAAAAGAGTTGTCTTCCCAAATGTCGTGAACCCGATTCCGCGAGGAAAAAAAAAGGGGGCGTCGACAGCATGGCGACTCTGCTAGGGACTTTTTTAGGCTTTTACCATTGCATGCTATACGTGACTTTATTGCTTTCTTTTATTGCTTTTGTTTAATGTCTTTATTTGAACTAACTTGTTTCTTTTGTTTCTTTTTCTTTAATTACTTTCATTTATTGCTTTTCCATCAATACTGTTGTAATTTCTGAGCAATCATTGTAAACTTTATTGTATGAACGTGAAAATACATGTCAATTAGTTTCATCCTTGTAAACTGCATCTTCAACTTCATATTCCACTCGTGCCAAACAAATACTATAGCAACGCTTATAATGAGTAGTTGCGCACTTCCAATACTACCACTCCCTAAATTTGGCAAAGGCATATTTACGGTAAAACCAGTCGATCAACGGTGTAGTCGACGGTTCCGTGCCTTTCCCTCTTGAGTTATCCGCTCAAGGGTACCAGTCTAG
>NW_017688112.1:5204-6012 GCF_001879085.1 Nicotiana attenuata
GAGCTGGCTCTTCCACACTGCACTATTCTAATTCTGATAGTATCCTGGGTGTAAGCAATGCCTGGAATCCCTGAGATTCCTTGGAACTTTAAAACACCTTGGATAAAGAGAAGGCTTTGGAAATCTGGATCCCGGAAGTGGCTCAGTCGCATGTTATTAGACATTAAGGTTGAATTAGGCTACTCGGATCTAGCTGTTAGCTTTTGATGTATCTTTTAATTTCCAGTTTGATTCATTGGATTGTAATAATTTTGTATGAAACTCGGGGAGTATAGTAAAAGGGTGTGGGAGGGGTCTTTACTTTTCTTGCATCCAAGGGGTAGAAATCATGAGTTAGGATTTTTATTCAAACTAGAAATCCTGCCTATAGGGTCTTTAATACTGATTCAATCACATAGAGACCATGCCTATAGGATTTAACGCTTAACTTTACCGCAAAATCACCTAGAAAGCATGTCTATAGGATTTAACATTCATGTTCTGTAATGACACATATAGAGATCATGTCTATAGGCTCTTGCATTTCTGCATATACAAATGTCATTAGGCAAACCGTTTATAGGCTTAATAACAAAGTTGCATATAGACATCATGTGTATAAGACTCCTACTAATGTCATGAAAGGGTGTTAAAATCGGTAAACGTATAGAAAGCATGCCTATAGGAAACCTCGTCTTTAATAGCATCATTCGTTCTTAAGCAGTATCGATTGCTGGAACTAGTGTCTTTACTAAAACTTGTAAATTTTCTACTTCTGAAACCCGCTAAAATGGTAAACCTTTTCCTATAACCAATCTGCACTCCCCCG
>NW_017688113.1:0-429 GCF_001879085.1 Nicotiana attenuata
AAAAAACTAACCTAACTAAAATACAAAGGACGGGTCGTCCTCCAAAACTTAGCTCCTCCACGTTACTCCCAAAACTACACCTTCAAATACAGATCAAAATACCGCGAAAATACAGTCAAAAAAGAACCTCAAAATTCCAAAATATAGCGAATTAGAGAGTTGTTTGCGGGATTCAAGAGCTCTCTTCGCGATTGGGATCGAGATTTGCATCACTGCCTGATTCCGCTATTGATTTAAAGAGACCAAGCTTAGCTTTTTAGGGCTTCTATACTTCTGCAGATCGTCAACAATCGTGTTACTTCTGCGGTAATTCTTTTTCCTTCAAAGAGACCTCATCAGCAAATCGAGTCGAGGCCGCGCTAGGCTGCTGCTCTTCGTAATCTCCTTCTCGGGTGAACTCGGCTGAGAAATCGAGTGGTAAGCACCTTT
>NW_017688113.1:5311-6012 GCF_001879085.1 Nicotiana attenuata
CATAATCGTTGCAATAGGACACAAATGGCGTTCCATTAGAATGTAAACCGTTCCAATAGATCCAGTAAACCGTTCCAAAATGCCCTCTAAACTGTTCCAATAGGTATTTAAAACCGTAGCGATACAAAACAACAGTTACAATAGCTTAAAGAGACCGTTGTTTTATCAATTAATAACCGTAACAATAGCTTACAAAAGTGTTGCATTAGATAATATGGTAACGGTTATGAGCCGTTGCATACACATTATAGTAACGGTTTTAAACCGTTCCAATTGGAAGGAATAATCGTTCCAATAGAGAAAAGGAAAACCGTTGCGATAGACGTCTCTATAGCTAAGTATAATTTGATTTACGTGATACTTGTTAATGTGATTTATAATTCTTTTTTTTTTTTTAAATTGTTTGTAAAAAAAATACCGGTGCATGTTCAGAACTACAATATATTGGCCGTTAGATAATAATGAATCAACCAAGAAAAAGAAAAAAAGACGAGGAAAAATTGATTTTCTTCTTTCTCAAACATAAAAGAAATTGCTTTGTTTTGGTATTGTAGTGCATATTGGTTGGGTTGGGGGGGGGGGGGGGGTGGTTTCGAGTGGAGTTGAGAGTTTCGACGATTTTCTAAGGTCCAACGGGCGTAAACGAAAAGTCGAAGTAGTAGGTATTACGTCGACGGTGGTCGTATTAAGGATAGATTACG
>NW_017688114.1:0-1789 GCF_001879085.1 Nicotiana attenuata
AGTGATTTTGGAAGATAGATAATTGTTGGTGTGATCGCAAATACGATCTTTTTGTAGCATTTGCGGATGTCCCTGATCGCAATTGCGGTCTTTACCTTTGCAATTGTGTTTACCGTGAAAATGGTAATAACAATTAGATTTGATTTTGTGGTTCTAAAAATACGTGATCTATTTTTATGCTAGTTGTAAAGTGATAGATGTTAAGTAAAAGGTTGGAAATCAGGATTATAGCTTAGAAACGGTATAATAGCCGAACCGAACGGTGGCAGATCAGAGATCTCGAGCTGTCGATTACAGGACCTCGAGGTCGAGCTAGGTGGCCAATTCGGGGCAGCCGAAGGGGAGATAACAGTTATAAGAGCTATGATGATGGCTCTTTTACGATCAATGATAGGCAATAAATGAAGAACCAAAACACCAGACTAGTTGGAGCTTTTCCTAGTGATACTGCGCCCAATCCTAAAGCTCAAGTAAATGAGGTTACCTTGAGAAATAGAAGAGCACTAGAAGAATTTCCAACGAAAAAAAAGTATACGGCTAGTCCTGAAGGAGGATTAGTTCCCAAGCCAGTTGAGGAGAATGATAAAGAGAGCAAGGGAGTTGATAACTAGGGATTCTAGCCTATTTTATGCTCCTTTTTGCTTAGGTTTTGGATTAAAAGTGTGTACAAGTATTCCCGAAAGCTAACTTATTGTGCTTGTTTACAAGAAAGTCAAAACCAACTCATAAAGGAGTGAAACCTGCACAAGTTCAAATCTGAGTCAAAAGGGCGCTGACAGCGAAAAAATAGATGTGGACACAGAGGGTCCACCGCTGAGGCGGTCTTAACAATGCTCCCAGCGGTGGCAAGGTTCAGAGAGTCATATTTTGGACTTAACAGTCATCGCTACCCGCGGTGAAATTGCACGGCAGCGGTATCATCTAACGCGGTCGTGGTCCAATTGTCGCCCTCAGCGGAATGAAGAATAAGAGGTCATTAGTTGGGAGCTTAAATTGAAAGGCGCGGTCCGCGATCATATTTCGCGGCCGCGGTTGAAAGAGCGCTGAGGCGGGTGTTTTTCCGCTCCCAGCGGACTCAAGTTCAAAACCAGCTTAGAAGAGAAGAACCGCGGTCCGCGCTTGCTTTTGCGCGGCCGTGGTAGTCATTGCGCTGAGACGACCTATTTTCCACTGTTAGCGGAATCTCCGTAGGGGCAATTTTATCCGAAAAATGTAGCTGTGTATAAATAGTTCTTTTTTAGATTTTTAAGTTATCTGTTGTTAGAGGAACACGTGAACAACAGCTTTTTGCTCTTTTGAGTAATTTTAGAGCTTGGTTAACCATTAATCTTACATTCTTCTCTTGTAATTACCTTTTATGGATTATATTTCATCTAAACCTTTGATTTCTTCTTTGATTATGAGTAGCTAAACCCAGTAGCTAGGGTTGTGGCTCAACCCTAGTGTGGGTATTTAATGGGTCTTCAATTTTAGGGCTTACATGTTTATGGGTGAATGATTTTTGGCTTGATTTATGCTTTAAATGTTGAATTGGTGGTTGCAAACACTGATTTGTGCCTTTTTGACTTAGGCTCTTCTTGAGAAAGCGAGACTAAGTCTAGGAAATTCAGGCTAACAAGGAATTGGGGAGCATTCAATAGATTGATAGCCCCAATTAAAGGGTTAAACCTAGAGATAGTAATACCCGACTTGAGCCAATTTTGTTTGCATTGTTTGAACACCCAATTGGGCTTGAGAAAGCCAATTAGGGCAAAGTCACTCAAACTACCGAGAGGTATAGAGTGAGTAG
>NW_017688114.1:4802-6012 GCF_001879085.1 Nicotiana attenuata
CGGCAGGTTCGACAGTTGAGATCGAAGAGTTACCCTTCGGTTCGTGTGCAGTGGAGAGGTCAGCCTTTTGAGGCAGCTACATGGGAGTCCGAGTCCGATATGCGGAGCAATATCCCCATCTTTTCACCGACTCAGGTACTTTTCTATGTCCGTTCGAGGACTAACGGTTGTTTTAGGGGTGGAGAATTGTGATGACCCAAAAGGTCATCTTTTGTTTTAGAATCTAATTCCGTGTTTCGAGGCCTTGAAAACCTCATTTAATCTCTCCTAATTTGCGTGCACAGTCCGGGCGCGTATACAGAAAGCCCTTATGTGAAAAACTTAAAAAAAGATGATTTTTGGCTAAAAAAGATGATTTTAGTTGACTTTGGTCAACATTTTGGGTAAATGGACGCGGACCCGTGTTCCGACGATCCCGAAGAGTCCGTAGTAAAATATGGGACCTGTGCGTATGCCGGAATCGAATTCTGAGGTCCCTAGCCCGAGAAATGAATTTTTGAAGAAAATTGATAAGACTGAAAATGCAATAATTTAAATGATTTGATCTTGTTGGTATCGGGCCCGTATTTTGATTCCGGAGCCTCGTACAGGTCTGTTATAATATTTATACCTTATCTGTGAAATTTGGTGAAAAATGGAACTGATTTGACGTGATTCGAACCTTTGGTTGAGAAAATAGAAAGTTTGAAACTATCTTGAAAATTTCATGTGTTTTTGTGTTGAATTCATAGTTCTAGATGTTATTTTGGCGATTTGATCGCGCGAGCAAGTTCGTATGATCTATTAAGACTTGTGTGCATGTTTGGTTTGGAGCCCCGAGGGCTCGGGTGAGTTTTGGATAGGCTACGGAGTGATTTTGGAAGATAGATAATTGTTGGTGTGATCGCAAATACGATCTTTTTGTAGCATTTGCGGATGTCCCTGATCGCAATTGCGGTCTTTACCTTTGCAATTGTGTTTACCGTGAAAATGGTAATAACAATTAGATTTGATTTTGTGGTTCTAAAAATACGTGATCTATTTTTATGCTAGTTGTAAAGTGATAGATGTTAAGTAAAAGGTTGGAAATCAGGATTATAGCTTAGAAACGGTATAATAGCCGAACCGAACGGTGGCAGATCAGAGATCTCGAGCTGTCGATTACAGGACCTCGAGGTCGAGCTAGGTGGCCAATTCGGGGCAGCCGAAGGGGAGATAACAGGTTATAAGA
>NW_017688115.1:0-905 GCF_001879085.1 Nicotiana attenuata
CCATCACATAGAAAGTCATGAGATTTTATCAGTTGAGCTTGTTCCTCTAGCCAAGATTGGCTCACTATATCTGCTTCTTCTAAATTATCTTCTGGTGGGAACTCGCTCTCTTCATCGAATTGAGGTTCTTCTTTGAAATTGGCCATTAATTCGTCCATTCTAGCCTGGAGTCTTTTGATCGTTAAGGCATCAAGACTTTGTTGCTTGGCTATTTGCCTCATCATGTTCATAATACGAGCCATGCTTTCTATATCCGTGACTTTATTGCTCCTATCAAACTCATAAACATTATTAGAAACATTATAATAAGAACTCTGAGAAGGAAAATAAAAATTAGGACAACCATCCCAATGGCCACCTTGACAACCACACACATTACAGAAATTCCACACATCAGATTGAGATGCACAATTTTGCCCAAAGTGTGGTCCTCCACAATATGAACATGGATCACCAAAATAAGAAAACCAATATTCGACCAATTATCATTCCATGACGTCATATCAACAAAGATAGTAAAATATTAAACTAAGATAAAAATAAAAAAAATAAAAACTTGAATAGGCAAAAAGTAAAAATCTAATCTAGTAGGTGATAATAGGTGAATTGAACTATAATTAAGCCCTAAAGAATCACTTTCTCGTATAGTTTTTATGATAAAAGTGATAACAAAATGCTCTGATTAGTGCTTTTCATGCTTTGCAGGTTACATACAATAAAAGAAGGCTATGGAGTATTTTGGGATCAATTATGGAGGAAAAGAGGCCAATCGCACAATATCCGCCAAGTGCACCATGCGAAATGCACAAAACCAGAACTGGAGATGGACTGCCGCGGTCCTGGCGTAACCGCGGTCGGACCGCGGCAGGAAGGTGTTGCGGATTCTGAGAGGTGATTTGGCCGCG
>NW_017688115.1:5300-6012 GCF_001879085.1 Nicotiana attenuata
CATCGAGTGTCCAGAAAAGGAATTGAGGTTGACCATGCTAAGGTTGACGTGATTGAGAAGTTACCACCGCCCACTTCAGTCAAGGCGGTGAGAAGTTTCCTTGGTCACGCCGGGTTCTATCGGCGTTTCATAAAAGACTTTTCCAAAATTGCTAACCCATTATGCAAACTCCTAGAAAAGGATCAGCCCTTTGTGTTTTCTAATGATTGCAGGTTGGCATTTGAGGAACTGAAGAAGAAGTTGATAACTGCACCCATCATTGTTGCTCCCAACTGGGAGCAACCATTTGGGCTCATGTGTGATGCCAGCGACTATGCTATAGGAGCAGTCTTGGGGCAGCGAAAAGATAAGTTGATGCACCCGATTTACTACGCAAGCAGAACGCTAAGCGGTGCACAGCTCAACTACACAGTGATGGAGAAGGAGATGTTGGCAGTTGTGTTTGCTTTTGACAAGTTCCGATCATATCTGATTGGTTCCAAGGTAATTGTGTATACTGACCATGCAGCTCTCAGGTACCTCATTGAGAAAAAAGAGTCTAAGCCGCGCCTGATTCGTTGGGTGCTGCTGTTGCAAGAATTCGACCTCGAAATTCGTGACCGTAAGGGCACAGAAAATCAAGTCACTGATCATCTATCATGACTTGAAGGAGCTGAAAAATCAGTCGAGGTCGAAGAGATTCTGAAACCTTTCCAAACGAGCAGCTGCTCGC